>NW_024868538.1:57953-91836 GCF_013358625.1 Macadamia integrifolia | reverse complement strand
TAATCGAAACTCCAAACCCTAAACCCTAAACCCTAAACCCTAAACCCAAAGCCCTCTTATATCCGGCCCACTCATGCAAACCCAAAAAAATGACAATAAATTAATAAATGATACCAAATATAACCATTATTTAAAATATGAACAGTTTTTACTTTCTAATTTGGGGGGTAAAATAGGTATTCTACAATCATTAAAGGGTCGGGTTAGGCCAGTGCACAATAGGCCGGTCTCGATCGGGTGTTAAACGGTCGGTCTCGGTCGGGCGCCCGACGGTCCGAGTAGCAAAACCAAGACTGACCGTTTATAAACGGGCCGGGCTCAAGCCCGACACGTTTAATAAACGGTCCGGGCTCAAGCCTGACACGTTTAATAAACGGTCCAGGCTGGACCGGTCTATAAACGGTCGGTCCCGATCGGTTTAGTCGGTTCGGGCCACGAATTGACACCCCTAGTTCATCATACTTAGAATCACATTTTGTGCATCATTATTACATGAAATCATTGGATTTATAAGGATTTACAAACTTTTTTCAAGAGAAAATGAGGGTTTCAATTTATTTCAAATTTCTTAGATCTACTCATGCTCAATGATTAAAAATGTTTAGATTTTTTATATGTTATGTAAAAACAAGTGTTCTACAACGTATCTTAGTGTATCTCCGATACGATACGATACCCTCCGATACGTATCTTAATTTTGACCGACCGATACGGCGACCGATACCGATACTTTAATCCTTGCCCTAAACCCTAATCCCTACACCGAAAACCTATAGCACTAAACCTTAAACCATAAACCCAAAACCCTAAAACCTAAACTCTACACCCTATACCCCAAACCCTAAACCCTAAACCCAAATCCCAAAACCATTAACCCTAAACCCAAAAACCTAAACCACAATCACAAAACCCTAAAGGCGCACACAAAACCCCAAACCCCAAGCCCTAAGCCCTAAACCCTAAACCCTAAACCCTAATCCCTAAACACAAAACCTTAAACACTAAACCTTAAACCTTAAACCCTAAACCCTCAACCCTAAACCTTAAAACCTAAAACCTAAACCCCAAACACTAAACATTATATCCTAAACCCTAAATCATAAAATCTAAACCCTAAATCCTACATCCTAAACTCTGAGCTCTAAACCTAAAAAACTACTCCCTAAACCTAAATCCTAAGCCGTAAAACCAAAATCCAAACACTTTTACCCTAAACCCTAAACCCAAAACCCAAAAACCCTAATCCATAAACCCTGAGCCCAAAACCCTAAACCCTAAACCTTAAACCCAAAACCCGAAATCCAAATAACTACAAAAAGAAAAAAGAACCCTGAACCCTGGACCCTAATGCCTAAACCCTAAACTCTAAACCCTAAACATAAACCTTAAACCATAAAACCCAAACCTTAAACTCTAAACACTAAAATCCTTAAACCCTGAAACCCTAACCGAAACCCTAAACCCTAACCGAAACCCTAAACCCTAAACCCAAAAAACCCTAAACCCTAAACCCAAAACATTGAACCATATACCCCAAACCAAAACCCGAAACCCGAAACCCTAAACCCTAATACCTAAACTCTAAATCATAAACCCTAAATCCAAAGTCCTAAACCCAAAACACGAAACGCCAAAACCTAAACCAGAAATCGTTAACCCAAAATCCTAAATCCTAAACAAAAATCCATAAATCCTAAATCCCAAACAAGAAAACCCAAAACCCTAAATCCTAAACCTTAAACACTAAAGCCTAAACCATAAACCCTAAACCCTAATCCCTAATCCCTAAACCCTAAATTCTACACCCAATAACCTAAGCCCTAACCCTAAACCCTAAAACTCTAAACCCTAAACCCTAAATCTCAAACCGTAAACATAAAAACACTAAAACAAAAACCCTAAACCCAAAAACCCAAATCCATAAAACCCTAATCCTCAAATGCTAATCCCAAAACCAAAAACCCAAAACCTTAAACCCTAAACGATAAACCCTACACCCGAGACCCCTAACCTTAAACCTAAACCCAAAAACCTAAACCCAAAAAACAAAACCCAAAACCCTAAACCCTAAACCGCTAACCCAAAACCCATAACCCTAAAGCCTAAACACAAAACCCTAAACCCCAAACCTTAAAAAGTAAACCCTCAACCATAATCCCTAAAACCTAAACCTTTATCAATAAACCCTAAAACCTAAACCTAAAAACCCTAATCCATAAACCCTAAGCCAAAAACCCTAAAACTTAAACCCAATACCCTAGACCCTAAACCCTAAACCCAAAACTCTAAACATTAAACCCTAAACCCAAACCCATTAACCACAAACCCAAAGCCAAAACTCCAAACCACAAACCCTAAACCAAAATCCCTAAACCCTCAACCCCATGTATAGAACACTAAACCAGGAAACCTAAACCCAAAACACTAAACAAAAACCCTAAACCCTAAACTATTAACCCAAAATCATAAACCTTCAAGCCAAAACCCTAAAGCCTAAACCTCAAACACTAAACCCAAAATCGTAAACCATAAACCCTAATCCCAACACCCTAAACTTGAAATGTAAAACGCTAATCCCTAAACCTTAAAACAAAAAACCTAAACCTAAACGCAAAACCCCAATACCTAAAACCTACACACTACATCCCACACTCTATACCCTATACCCAATACACTGAAACCCTAAACCCAACAACCATAAAAGCAAAACCATGAACCCAAAAACCCAAATCCTTAAATCCTAAGCCCCAAACATAAAACCATAAACAAAAACCCGAAACCCTAAACCCTAAACCCAAATGAAAAAATTCCAAATTCAAAACACTAAACCGTAAACCCAATAACCTAAACCTTAAACCCAAAACTTAAATCCCAAACACCAGACCTTAAATCCTAAACCCAAAACCCTAGTCCCTTAACCCTAAACCATAAACACTAAACCCAAAAACCTAAACCCAAAACACAAGATCCAAAACCATAAAGCCTAATCCCAAAACCTTACCCTAAACCCAAAACCCTCATGTCTAAACCGCAAACACTAAACCCCAAACCCTAAACTCCAATCCCTAGACCCTAATCCCTGAACCCAAAACCTAAAGCACAAAACCATAAACCTTAAATGATAAACCACACACCATAGACCATAAACCATAAACCCTAAACCCCAAACCCTAAACTCTAAACCCTACTCTCTATACCCTAAACCCTAAACCCTAATACCTCAACCACAACCCAATACCTAAAACCTAAACCCTAATCACAAAACCCTAAATGCTCAACACAAAACCCCAAACCCCAAACCCTAAACCCTAAACCCTAAACCCTAAACCCTAAAACCTAATCTATGAACCCTAAAACTTAAACACTAAACCCAAAAACCCAAACCTTAAAACCTAAACGCTAAACCCTATACCCTATACTTTAAACCATAAACCTTAAAACCCTAATCCCAAAACCCTAAACACTAAACCTTATATCCTAAACCCTAAATCCTAAAATCAAAACCCTAAACCCTACATCCTAAACCCTAAACCCAAAAAACCTAATCCCAAAAACTAAACCCTAATCCCTAAAAGCAAAGTCCTAAAATCTTTTACCCTAAACCCAAAACCCTAATCCCAAAAACCCTAATCCTTACGCCTTAAGCCCAAAACTGTAAATGATGAACCTTAAACCCAAAACCCAAAAAGCGTAAACCCTAAATCCAAATAACTATAAAGAAAAAAAAACCGTTAACTCTAAACCGTAAACCCTACCCCAAACCCTATACCCTAAACCCTAAAATCCTAAAATCTAAATCCAAATCCCTAAACCCTGAACCCCTAACCCAAACTCCGAGCCCTAAACCCCAAACCCTAAACCCTAAACCCTAAACAAAAAACTCAAAACCATAAACCCGAAACTATAAACCCTAACCCCAAAACTTTCAACCCTAAACTTTAAAGTCTAAAGCCTATACTCTAAGCCCTAAACCCCAAACCCCAAACCTTGAGCCCTAAGCCCTAAACCCTTAACCCTGAAACCCAAAAACATAAACCCTAATCCAAAACCCTAAACCCCTAACCCTAAACCCTAAACCCTAAACCCTAAACCCCTATATGGAAAACTGTATATCATAGACCATAATATCTAAATCCAAATCCCTAAACCCTAAACCCCTAACCCAAAATCCAAACCCTAAACCCTAAACCCTAAACAATAAACTCAAAACCATAAACCTGAAATCCTAAACCATAAACCCAAAACCCAAAACCCTAAACCTTAAAGTCTAAAACCTATACCCTAGAACCATAAACCAAAACCTAAAAGCCTTAAACACTAGACCTTAAATCCCAAACCCTTTACCTTAAACCTGAAGCCCAAATGCCCTATACCCTAAATCCTAAACCATAAACCATAAACCATAAACCCTAAACCCTAAACCACAAACCCCAAACCCTGAACCCTAAACACTAAACCCAAAGCCCTAATGCCGAAATCCTAAACAAAAACCCTAAACCCAAAACACGAAACACAAAACCCAAAACCCTAAGCCCTAAACGCCAAACTCCTAACACTAAACCCTAAACCCAAAACCCTAAACCTTAATGTCTAAAGCTTATACCCTAAGCCCTGAACCCCAAACCCTAAATCCTAAACCCGAAACCCAAAACCTAAAACCTTATACCCCAAATCCTAAAACCCTAAAACCCAAACCTTAAACCCCTAACCTAAACCCTTAATCCTAAAGCCCTATATGCTAAACCCAAAATGCAAAACCATGAACCCTGAACCCTAAACCCCATACCCCAAACCCAAAAGCCTAATAGCTAAACGCTAAACCTTAAACCCAAAACCAAAAACACTAAACCCAAAATACTTAACCCAAAACCCTAAACCGTAATCCGTTAACCCAAAAGCCTAAACCCTTAAAAATATTACCTAAAGCCTAAACTCCAAACCCGAAAACCCAAAACCTAATCCTTAAGCCCAAAGCCAAAAACCCTACAACCTAAACCCAATACACTAAACCCTAAAACCTAAACCCTAAACTCTAAACATTAAACCCTAAACCCAAAGCCATTAACAACAAACCCAAACCCAAAACCCCAAACCCCAAACGAAAATCCCTAAACCCTAAACCCCATATCTTGAACACTAAACCATGAAACCTAAACCCAAAACACTAAACCCAAAACCCTAAACCCAAAACTATTAACCCAAAATCACAAACCCTCAACCCAAAACCCTGAAGCCGAAACCCCAAACACTAAACCCAAAACCGTAAACCAAAAACCCTAATCCCAACACCCTAAACGCGAAACCTAAAACACTAAACCCTAAACTTTAAAACGTAAAACCTAAACCCTAAACGCAAAACCGTAATACCTAAACCCTATTCCCTATACCCAATACACTGAAACCCTAAGCCCTAAACCCTAAACCCAAAAACCATAAAACCAAAACCGTGAACCCAAAACCCAAATCCTTAACCCCTAAGCCCAAAACATTAAATCATAAACCAAAACAAGAAAAACCAAACCCTAAATCCTAAATCCTAAACCCTAAACCCTAAACCCTAAATGATAATGCTTAAAGCCCAAATTCAAAAAAACTAAACCGTAAACGCAAAAACCTAAACCTTAAACCCTTAACCCTAAACCCAAATTGTAAATCCCAAACACCAAACCCTAATCCCTAAACCCTAGTCCCTTAACCTTAAACCTTAAACACTAAACCCAAAATCCTAAACCCACAATCCAAACACTAGAACCAAACCCATAAACCCTAATCCCAAAACCATAAAACCTAAACCCAAAACCTAAAGCCTAAACCGCAAACACTAAACCCCAAACCCTAAACTCCAATCCCTAGACCCTAATCCCTATACCCAAAACCTAGAGCACTAAAACTTAAATCTTAAACGATAAACCATAAACCGTAAACCATAAACCATAAACCCTAAACCCTAAACCTTGCTCACTAAACCTTAAACCCTAAACCCTAAACCCTAAACCCTATTACCTAAACCCCAAACCCTAAACCCAAAAACCTAAACCCTAATCTCAAAACCTTAAATGCTCAACACAAAACCCCAAACCCCAAGCCCTAAGCCCTAAACCCTAAAACCTAATCTCTGAACCCTAAAACTGAAACACTAGACCCTAAACCTTAAACGCTAAAACCTAAACCTTAAAACCTAGACCCTAAACTTTATACTCTATACCTTAAACCCTAAACCTTAAAACCCTAATCCCAAAACTCTAAACAGTAAACCTTATATCCTAAACACTAAATCCTACAATCTAAACCCTAAACCCTACATCCTAAACCCTATACCCAAAAACCATAATCCCCAAAACTAAACCCGGAGCCCGAAAACCAAAGTCCTAAAACCATTCACCCTAAACCCAAAACCCTAGTCCCAACGACACTAATCCTTACACCTTGAACCCTAATCCCAAAAAACCTATACCACAAATCCAAAAAACTATTAAAAAAAATAAAAAATAAATAAAAAAGAAAAAACCCTAAACCCGAAACCCTAATCCCTAAACCCTAAACCCCAAACCCTAAACCCTAAACCTAATCCCCAAAACCTTAATATCTAAATCCAAATCCCTAAACCCTAAACCCCTAACCCAAAATCCAAACCCTAAACCCTAAACCCTAAACAATAAGCTCAAAACCATAAACCCGAAATTATAAACCCTAACCCCTAAACCCTTAATCCTAAACCTTAAAGTCTAAAACCTATACGCTAAGCCCTAAACCCCAAACCCTAGATCCTAAACACCAAACACTAAATCCTAAACCCCAAACCCCAAACCCTGAGCCCTAAACCCCAAATCCTAAACCCTAAACCCTAAACCCTAAAACCTAAACCCTAATCCAAAACCCTGAACCACTAACCCTAAACCCTAGACCCTAAACCCTAATGCCTATACCCTAAACCTTATACCCTAAACCATAAACCCTATACCCTCAACCCTAATCTCCAATCCCTAAACGGTATACGCAAAACCCAAAACCCAAAACCCAAAACCCTAACACCCTATACGCTAAACCTTGGCCCAAAACCCTAACACCTAGAACCATCAACCTAAAACCAAAAAACCTTAATCCCTATATCTTAAATCCCAAACCCTTTAACTTAAACCAAAAGCCCAAATGCCCTATACCCTAAATCCTAAACTATAAACCCTAAACCCTAAACAATAAACCCCAAACCCTGAACCCTAAACACTAAACCAAAATCCCTAATGCCGAAATCCTAAACCAAAACCCTAAACGCCAAACTCATAACACTAAACCCTAAACCCAAAACCCTAAACCTTAATGTCTAAAGCTTATACCCTAAGCCCTGAACCCCGAACCCCAAATCCTAAACCCGAAACCCAAAACCTAAAACCTTATACCCCAAATCCTAAAACCCTAAAACCCAAACCTTAAACCCCTAACCTAAACCCTTAATCCTAAAGCCCTATATGCTAAACCCTAAATCCAAAACCCTGAACCCTGAACCCTAAACCCCATACCCCAAACCCAAAAGCCTAATAGCTAAACTCTAAACCTTAAACCCCAAACCAAAAACACTAAACCCAAAATACTTAACCCAAAACCCTAAACCATAATCCGTTAACCCAAAAGCCTAAACCCTTAAAAAATATTACCTAAAGCCTAAACTCCAAACCCGAAAACCCAAAACGTAATCCTTAAGCCCAAAGCCAAAAACCTTACAACCTAAACCCAATACACTAAACCCTAAACCCTAAACCCTAAACTCTAAACATTAAACCCTAAACCCAAAGCCATTAACAACAAACCCAAACCCAAAACCCCAAACCCCAAACGAAAATCCCTAAACCCTAAACACCATATCTTGAACACTAAACCATGAAACCTAAACCCAAAACACTAAACCCAAAACCCTAAACCCTAAACGCAAAACCTAAAACACTAAACCCTAAACTTTAAAACATAAAACCTAAACCCTAAACGCAAAACCGTAATACCTAAAACCTATTCCCTATACCCAATACCCTGAAACCCTAAGCCCTAAACCCTAAACCCAAAAACCATAAAACCAAAACCGTGAACCCAAAACCCAAATCCTTAACCCCTAAGCCCAAAACATTAAACCATAAACCAAAACAAGAAAACCTAAACCCTAAATCCTAAATCCTAAACCCTAAACCCTAAACCCTAAATGATAATGCTTAAAGCCCAAATTCAAAAAACTAAACCGTAAACGCAAAAACCTAAACCTTAAACCCTTAACCCTAAACCCAAATTGTAAATCCCAAACACCAAACCCTAATCCCTAAACCCTAGTCCCTTAACCTTAAACCTTAAACACTAAACCCAAAATCCTAAACCCAAACCCTAAACCCTAAACCCTAAAGCACTAGAACCAAACCCATAAACCCTAATCCCAAAACCATAAAACCTAAACCCCAAACCTAAAGCCTAAACCACAAACACTAAACCCCAAACCCTAAACTCCAATCCCTTAACCCTAAACCTTAAACACAATACCTAGAGCACTAAAACTTAAATCTTAAACGATAAACCATAAACCGTAAACCATAAACCATAAACCATAAACCCTAAACCCTAAACCCTAAACCCTAAACCACAAACACTAAACCCCAAACCCTAAACTCCAATCCCTAGACCCTAATCCCTATACCCAAAACCTAAACCCTAATCTCAAAACCTTAAATGCTCAACACAAAACCCTAAACCCCAAGCCCTAAGCCCTAAACCCTAAAACCTAATCTCTAAACCCTAATACCTAAACCACAACCCTAAACCTAAAACCTAAACCCTAATCACAAAACCCTAATCACTCAACACAAAACCCCAAACCCCAAACCCTAAGCCCTAAACCTTAAAACCTTAAAACCCTAATCCCAAAACCCTAAACACTAAACCTTATATCGTAAACACTAAATCCTACAATCTAAACCCTAAACCCAATACCCTATACCTTAAACCGTAAACCTTAAAACCCTAATCCCAAAACCCTAAACATTAAACCTTATATCCTAAACCCTAAATCCTAAAGTCTAAATCCTAAACCCGAAACCCTACACCCTAAACCCTAAACCCTAAACCTAAAAACCCCAATCCCTAAAACTAAACCCTGAGCCCAAAAACATTTTACCCAAAACCCAAAACCCAAATCCAAAAAACCCTAACCCTTACACCTTGAGCCCAAAACCGTAAGCGATAAACACTAAACCCCAAACCCTAAAACCCGAAAAACATAAAATCTAAATCCAAATCCCTAAACCCTAAACCCCTAACCCAAACTCCAAACCCTAAACCCTAAACCCTAAACCATAAACTCAAAGCCATAAACCCGAAACTATAAACCCTAACCCCTAAACCCTCAACCCTAAACCTTAAAGTCCAAAGCCTATACGCTAAGCCCTAAACCCAAAACCCTATATCCAAAAACCCCAAACCCGAAACCCTGAGCCCTAAACCCTAAACCCTTAAACCCTGAAACCCTGAAACCCCAAATCCTAAACCCTAAACCCTAAACCCTAAAACCTAAACCCTAATCCAAAACCCTGAACCCCTAACCCTAAACCCAAGACCCTAAACCCTAATGCCTATACCCTAAACCTTATACCCTATACCCTCAACCCTAATCTCCAATCCCTAAACGGTATACCCAAAACCCAAAACCCAAAACCCTAACCCTTATAAGCTAAACCCTGACCCAAACCCCTAACACCTAGAACCATCAACTTGAAACCAAAAAACCTTAATCCCTATACCTTAAATCCCAAACCCTTTACCTTAAACCTGAAGCCCAAATGCCCTATACCCTAAATCCTGAACCATAAACCCTAAACCCCAAACCCTGAACCCTAAACACTAAACCAAAAGCCCTAATGCCGAAATCCTAAACCAAAACCCTAAACCCAAAATACGAAACTCAAAACCAAAAACCCTAAGCCCTAAACACCAAACTCATAACACTAAACCCTAAACCAAAAACCCTAAACCTTAATGTCTAAAACTTATACCCTAAGCCCTGAACCCCAAACCTGGAATCCTAAACCCTAAACCCAAAACCTAAAACCTTACACCCTAAACCCTAAAACCCTAAAACCTAAACCTTAAACCCCTAACCTAAACCCTAATCCAAAGCCCTATATGCTAAACCCTAAATCTAAAACCCTGAACCCTGAACCCTGAACCCTAAACCCCATACCCCAAACCCAAAAGCCTAATAGCTAAACTCTAAACCTTAAACCCCAAACCAAAAACACTAAACCAAAAATACAGAACCCAAAACCCCAAACCCCAAACGAAAATCCCTAAACCCTAAACCCCATATCTTGAACACTAAACCATGAAACCTAAACCCAAAACACTAACCCCAAAACCCTAAACCCTAAACTATTAACCCAAAATGATAAACCCTCAACCCAAAACCCTAAAGCCTAAACCCAAAACCGTAAACCAAAAACCCTAATACCAACACCCTAAACGCGAAACCTAAAACACTAAACCTTAAACTTTAAAACATAAAACCTAAACCCTAAACACCGTAATACCTAAAACCTATTCCCTATACCCAATACACTGAAACCCTAAACCCTAAACCCTAAACCCAAAAACCATAAAACCAAAACCGTGAACCCAAAACCCAAATCCTTAACCCCTAAGCCCAAAACATTAAACAATAAACCAAAACCAGAAAACGTAAACCCTAAATCCTAAATCCTAAATCCTAAACCCTAAACCCTAAATGATAATGCTTAAACCCCAAATTCAAAAAACTAAACCGTAAACGCAAAAACCTAAACCTAAAACCCTTAACCCTAAACCCAAATCGTAAATCCCAAACACCAAACCCTAATCCCTAAACCCTAGTCCCTTAACCTTAAACCTTAAACACTAAACCCAAAATCCTAAACCCAAAACACTAGAACCAAAACCATAAACCCTAATCCCAAAACCATAAAACCTAAACCCAAAACCTAAAGCCTAAACCGCAAACACTAAACCCCAAACCCTAAACTCCAATCCCTAGACCCTAATCCCGATACCCAAAACCTAGAGCACTAAAACTTAAATCTTAAACGATAAACCATAAACCGTAAACCATAAACCATAAACCATAAACCCTAAACCCTAAACCCTAAAACCTAAACCCTAATCTCAAAACCTTAAATGCTCAACACAAAACCCCAAACCCCAAGCCCTAAGCCCTAAACCCTAAAACCTAATATCTGATCCCTAAAACTGAAACACTAGACCCTAAGCCTTAAACGCTAAAACCTAAACCTCAAAAGCTAAACCCTAAACCTTATACTCTATACCTTAAACCCTAAACCTTAAAACCCTAATCCCAAAACCCTAAACACTAAACCTTATATCCTAAACACTAAATCCTACAATCTAAACCCTAAACCCAACATCCTAAACCCTAAACCCAAAAACCATAATCCCCAAAACTGAGCCCGGAGCCCGAAAACTGAAGTCCTAAAACCATTCACCCTAAACCCAAAACCCCAGTCCCAAAGACACTAATCCTTACACCTTGAACCCTAATCCCAAAAAACCTATACCACAAATCCAAAAAACTAAAGCGTAAACCCTAAACACAAAACATTAAAACCTAAATCCCTGAACCCTAAACCCTAATACCTAAACATTAAACAGCAAACTGTAAACCCTAAACCCTAGACCCTAAAGAACTATACCCTAACCCTAAACCCTAAACCACTAAACATAAACCTTAACCCTAAACCCTAAACCCTAATCCCAATACCCTAAACCCTAAACCCTCAACACTGATCCTTACACCCCAAACCATAAACATTAAAACCCCCTACCCTAAACCCTAAACCCAAAACCTTTATCCCTAAACTGTAAACATTAAATACTAAGCCCTAAACCTTAAACCCTAAACCCTAAACCCTAATACCTTAAAACCTAAACCCTAAACCCGAAAACCCAAACCTTTAACCCTAAGCCAAAAACCCTAAAACCTAAAGCCATACCCAGATTCCCAAACCCTAAACTCATAACATTAAACCCTATACCCAAACCCATTAATCACAAACCAAAACCCAAACCCAAATGCCCAAACCCCGAAACACAAACCCTAAACCAAAATCCCTAAACCCTAAACCCCAAATCTTGAACACTAAACCAAGAAACCTAAACCCAAAATACTAAACCCAAAACCCTAAACCCTAAACTATTAACCCAAAATCATAAACCCCCAACCCAAAACCCTAAAGCCTGAATCCCAAACACTAGACCCAAAACCGTTAACTATAAACCCTAATGCCAACACCCTAAACTCAAAACCAAAAACACTAAACCCTAAACCTTAAAACATAAAACCTAAACCCTAAACGCAAAACCCTAATACCTAAAACCTAAACCCAACATCCTGCACTCTATACCTCATACCCAATACACAAAAAACCTAAACCCTAAACCCAAAAAGCATAAAACCAAAACTGTGAACCCAAAACCCTAATACTTAAACCCTAAGGCCAAAACATTAAACCATAAACCAAAACCCGAAACACTAAACCCGAAATCCTAAACCCTAAACCCTAAACCCTAATGCCTAAACCCCAAACTCAAAAAACTAATTCGGAAACCGGAAAACCTAAACCTTAAACCCTTAACCCTAAACACAAAACTTAAATCCCAAACACCAAACCCAAAACGCTAAACCTTAAACACAAAACTTAAAACCCAAACACCAAACCCTAAACCCTAGTCCCTTAACCTTAAACCTTAAACAGTAAACCCAAAAACCTAAACCCAAAACACTAGACCCAAAACCGCAAACCCTAATCCCAAAACCATAAACCCTAAACCCAAAACCCTTAAGCCTAAAGCGCCAACACTAAACGCCAAACCCTAAACTCCAATCCCTAGTTCCTAATCCCTATACCCAAAACCTAAAGTAGTAAAACTTAAACCTTAAATGATAAACCATAAGTCGTAAACCATAAACCCCAAACCCTAAACCCTAAACCCTAAACCCTAAACACTAAACCCAAAACCCTAAACACTAAACCCAAAACCCTTATCCCTCAACCCTAAATTCAAAACACTAAACCCTAAACCCAAAATCCTAAATCTTATACCCTTAACCCTAGACCAAACACTTAAATCCCAAACCCCAAAACCTAGACCCTAAACCCTAAACCCTAAATCTTTAACCCTAAACCTTAAACACTGAACCCAAAAACCTAAACCCAAAACCCTAAACCAAAAACCATGAACCTTAATCCCTAAACCATAAACCCTAAACCCAAAACCCTCAAACCTAAACTGCAAACACTAAACCCCAAACCCTAAACTCTAATCCCTAAACCGTAATCCCATACCGAAAACCTATAGCACTAAACCTTAAACCATAAACCCAAAACCCTAAAACCTAAACATTACACCCGATACCCTAAACCCTAAACCCAAATCCCAAAACCATTAACCCTAAACCCAATTCCCAAAACCATTAACCCTAAACCCTAGAACCAAAACCCCAATCACAAAACCCTAAAGGGTCAACACAAAACCCCGAACTCCTAGCCCCAAGCCCTAAACCATAAACTTTAAACCCTAATACCCAAACACTAAACCTTAAACACTAAACCTGAAACCTTAAACCATAAACCCTAAACCCTAAACCCTAAACCTTAAAACCGAAAACTTAAACCGTAAACACTAAACCTTATATCCTAAAACCTAAATCATAAAATCTAAACCCTAGACCCTACATCCTAAATTCTGAACCCTAAACCTAAAAGACCCATTTACCTAAACCTAAACCCTAAGCCATAAAACCAAAATCCAAAACCCTTTACGCTAAACCCTAAACCCTAAACCCTAAACCCAAAAACCATAATCCTTAAACTTTGAGCCCAAAACCCTAAACCCTAAACCCTAAACCCTAAACCTAAACCCTAAACCCTAAACCCTAAACCCTAAACCCTAAACCTTAAACCCTAAACCCTAAACCCTAAACCATAAACCCTAAACCCTAAATCCAAATAACTACAAAGAAAAAAAGAACCCTGATCCCTAAACTTTAATTTCAAAAGCTTATACACTAAGCCCCGAACCCGAAACCCTACAGCCGAAACCCTAAACTCAAAACCCTAAACCTAAAACCTTGAACCCTAAAACCGAAACCTTAAACTCTAAACACTAAAATCCTTAAACCCTGAACCCCTAACCTAAACCCTAAACCCAAAACATTGAACCCTATACCCCAAACTCGAAACCCTAAACCCTAATACCTAAACTTTAAACCTTAAACCCTAAATCCAAAGTCCGAAACGCAAAACCCGGAACACCAAACCCTAAACCCTAAACCGTTAACCCAAAACCCGAAATCCTAAACCAAAATCCAAAAAGCCTAAATCCCAAACCAAAAAGCTCAAAATCCTAAACCCTAAACCTTAAACACCGAAGCCTAAACCATAAACCGTAAACCCTAAGCCCTAATCCCTAATCCTTAATCCCTAAACCCTAAATCCTACACCCAATAACCTAAACCCTAAACCCTAAAACTCTAAACCCTAAACCCTAAATCTCAAACCCTAAACCTAAAAACACTAAAACAAAAACCCCAAACCAAAAAACGCTAATCCTCAAATGCTAATCCCAATCCCCAAAACCCAAAACCCAAAACCCAAAACCCAAAACCTTAAACCCTAAATGATAAACCCTAAACCCTAACCCTAATCCCTGAATCCTAAACCTTAAACACTAAATCCAAAAACCGAAAACAAAAAAACTAAACCCAAAACCCTAAACCCTAAACAGCTAACCCAAAACCCATAACCCTAAAGCCTAAACACAAAACCCTAAACCCAAAACCTTAAACAGTAAACCCTCAGCCGTAATCCCGAAAACCTAAACCATTAACGCTAAACCCTAAACCCGAAAACCCGAATCCATAAACCCTAAGCCAAAAACGCTAATACTTATACCCAATACCCTAAACCCTAAACCCTAAACCCTAAACCCTAAACTCTAAACACTTAACTCTAAACCCAAACCCATTAACCAAAAACCCAAAACCCAAACCCCAAACCCCAAACCAAAACCCTAAACCCTAAACCCTATATCTTGAACACTAAACAAAAAAACCAAAACCCAAGACACTAAACCCTAAACCCAAAACTATTAACACAAAATCATAAACCCTCAAGCTAAAACCCTAAAACCTAAACCCAAACACTAAACCCAAAATCGTAACCATAAACCCTAATCCCAACACCCTAAACTCGAAACCTAAAACACTAAACCCTAAACCTTCAAACATAAAACCTAAACCTAAACGCAAAACCCTAATACCTACAACCTAAACCCTACATCCTACACTCTATAACCTATACCCAATACACTGAAACCCTAAACCTTAAACCCAAAAACCATAAAACCAAAACCGCGAAACCTAAAACCCTACTCCTTAAACCCTAAGCCCAAAACAATAAACCATAAACCAAAACCCAAAAACCTGAACCCTAAATCCTAAACCCTAAACCCTAAACCCTAATGCCTAAACCCCAAATTCAAAACACTAAACCATAAGCCCAAAAATCTAAACCTTAAACCCTTAACCCTAAACCGAAAACTTAAATCCCGAACACCAAACCCTAATCCCTAAACCCTAAACCCTAAACCCTAGTCCCTTAACCCTAAACCTTAAACACTAAACCCAAAAACCTACACCCAAAACACTAGACCCAAAACCATAAACCATAAAGCCTAAACCGCAAACACTAAACCCCAAACCCTAAATTCCAATCCCTATACCCTAATCCCTATACCCAAAACCTAAAGCACAAAAACTTAAACCTTAAACGATAAACCATAAACCAAAGACCATAAACCAAAAACCCTAAACCCTAAACCCAACTCTCTATACCCTAATCCCTAAACCCTGATACCTAAACCAAAACCCTAAACCTAAAGCCTAAACCCTAATCAGAAAACCCTAATCGCTCAACACAAAACCCCAAACCCCAAACCCCAAACCCAAAGCCCTAAACCCTAAACCCTGAAACCTATTCTCTGAACCCTAAAACTGAAACACTAAACCCTAAAACTTAAACACTAAACCTAAACCATAAAACCTAAACGCTAAACCCTATACCCTATACCTTAAACCCTAAACCTTAAAACCTAATCCCAAAACTGTAAACATTAAACCTTATATCCCAAACCCTAAATCCTAAAGTCTAAATCCTAAACCCGAAACCCTACACCCTAAACCCTAAACCCTAAACCCTAAACCCTAAACCCAAAAACCCTAATCCCTAAAACTAAACCCTGAGGCCAAAAACATTTTACCCAAAACCCTAACCCTTAGACCATGAGCCCAAAATTGTAAGCGATAAACACTAAACCCAGAACCCAAAAAACCTAAAACCTAAATCGAAATAACTATATAGAAAAAAAAAATTGTAATCCCAAAACCCTTAACCCTAAACCCTGACCCCAAACCAAAAAAACCCGAAAAACATAAAATCTAAATCCAAATCCCTAAACCCTGAACCCCTAACCGAAATGCCAAACCCAAAACCCTAAACCCTAAACCATAAACTCAAAACCAAAAACCCGAAACTATAAACCCTAACCCATAAACCCTTAACCCTAAACCTTAAAGTCTAAAGCCTATACTCTAAGCCCTAAACCCCAAACCCTATGTCCAAAACCCCAAACCCAAAACCCTGAGCCCTAAACCCTAAACCCTAAGCCCTAAACCCTAAACCCTAAACACTGAAACCCCAAAACCGAAACCCTAATCCTAAACCCTGAACCCCTAACCCTATACCCTAAACCCTAAAGCCCTATACGCTAAACTCTATATCCGAGACACTATACCCTATGCCCTAAATCCTAAATCCTAAACGCTATACCCTAAACCTTAAACCCTATACCTAAACCCTAATCCGCAACCCTAAACCATAAACCCAAAACACAAAACCTTGAGCCTTATACGCTAAACCCTAACCCAAAACATTAAAACCCATAACCATAAACCCAAAACTCAAAAACCTTAAACCCTAGACCTTAAATCCCATACCCCTAACCTTAAACCTGAAGCCCAAATGCCCTATACCCTAAACCTTATACCCCAAACCCTGAACCGTAAGCACTAAGCCCAAAGCCCTAATACCGAAATCCTAAACCCAAAACCCTGAACCCAAAACTTGAAACTCGAAACCCAAAACCCTAAGCCCTAAATGCCAAACTCCTAACACTAAACCCTAAACCCATAACCCTAAACCATAATGTCTAAAGCTTATACCCTAAGCCTTGAACCCCAAACCTGGAATCCTAAACCCTAAACCCAAAATCTAAAACCTTAGATCCTAAACCCTAAAACCTTGAAACCTAAACCTAAAACCCCTAACCTAAACCCTAAACCCTAAACCAAAGCCCTAAACCCAAAAGCCCTAAGCCCCAAACCCCAAACCCAAAAGCCTAATAGCTAAACTCTAAACCTTAAACCCCAAACCAAAAACACTAAACCCAAAACACTGAACCCAAAACCCTAAACCCTAATCCGTCAACCAAAAAGCCTAAACCCTAGGAAAAAATACCTAAAGCCTAAACCCCAAACCCGAAAACCCAAAATCCTAAACCGTAAACCCTAAACCCTAAACTAAAAACCCTGAACCTTGCACACTAAAGCTTAAACCATAAACCCTAAACCCTAATCCCTAATCCCTAATCCCAAAACCCTAAACCCTAAATTCAACACCCAAAAACCTAAACCCTAAACCCTAAAACTCTAAACCCTAAACCCTAAATCAAAAACCCTAAACCTAAAAACATTGAAACAAAATCCTTAAACCCAAAACCCTAATCCTCAAAACCTAATCCTAAATCCCAAAACAATAAAAACTAAACCCTAAACCTAGACCCTAAACCCAAAACCCTACACCCAAACCCTTAAAACCTTAAATTCGAAGCTCTAAAGCCTAATCGCAAAACCAAAAACCTTAAACCCTTATCCCAAAAACCAAAACATAAACCCCAAACCCGAAATCCTAAACCCTAAACCCTAATCCCTAAACCCCAAACCTTAAACTCTAAATCCTATAACTTAAAAAGAAAACACTAAACCCAAAACCCTAAATCCTAAATCATTAAACCAAATTCATAAAGCCTTAACAGAAAACCATAAAGCCTAAACCCCAAGCATTAAACATCAAACCCTAAACTCTAATCCCTAATTACTAATCGCTATACCCTAAACCTAAAACTTTAACCCCTAAATCATAAACCATAAACCCTAAACCCGAAACCCTAAAACCTAAACCCTAAACCCTACACCCCATTCCCTAAACCCTAAACCCTAAACCCTAATCCCTAAGCCATAAACCCAAAACTCCAAAACCTAAACTCTAAACCCTATTCCCTAAACCATAAGCCCAAAACTCAAAAACCTAAACCCTAAACAAAAAACCATAAACGCCAAACCCTGACCACTAAATCCCAAAACCTAAACCCAAAAACCTAACCTTAAATCCTAGACCCAAAACCGTAAACCCTAAACCCCAAACCCTAACCACTAAACCCTAAACTCTAAACACTGAACCCTAAACCCAAAACCCTAAACCTTGAACCCTTAACCCTAACCCAAAACGTAAAATCCTAAACCCAAAACCCTAAACCCTAAACCCTAAAACTGGAATGCTAAACCATTATCCTAAACCCTAAACCCCTAACCACTAACCCTACACCCTAAATCCTAACCCTAAACCCTAAACCCTAAACACTAAAGCGTAAACCCTAAACACAAAACCTTAAAACCTAAATCCCTAAACCCTAAACCCTAATACCTAAACATTAAACATCAAACCGTAAACCCTAATCCCCAGACCCTAAAGAACTATACCCTAACCCTAAACACTAAACCACTAAACATAAACCTTAACCCAAAACCCTAAACCCTAAACCCTAAACCCTAAACCCTAAACCCTAAACCCTAAACCCTCAACACTAATCCCTACACCCCAAACCCTAAACCATTAAAACCCCAAACCTTGAACCCCATACCCTAAACCCTAAACCCTAAACCTTTGTCCCTAAACCGTAAGCATTAAATAGTAAGCCCTAAACCTTAAACCCTAAACTCTAAACCCCATACCTTCAAACCTAAACCCTAAACCCGAAAACCCAAACCTTTAACCATAAGCCAAAAACCCTAAAACCTAAACCCAATACCCAGATTCCCAAACCCTAAACTCTAAACATTAAACCATAAACCCAAACCCATTAACCACAAGCCCAAACCCAAACCCAAATGCCCAAACCCCGAACCCCAAACCCTATACCAAAATCCTTAAACCCTAAACCCCAAATCTTGAACACTAAACCAAGAAACCTAAACCCAAAATACTAAACCCAAAACCCTAAACCCTAAACTATTAATCCAAAATCATAAACCCCCAACCCAAAACCCAAAAGCCTAAACCCCAAACACTAGACCCAAAACCGTTAACCATAAACCCTAATCCCAACACCATAAACTCAAAACCAAAAGCACTAAACCCTAAACCTTAAAACATAAAACCTAAACCCTAAACGCAAAACCCTAATACCTAAAACCTAAACCCTACATCCAACACTCTATACCTTATACCCAATACACTAAAACCCTAAACCCTAAACCCAAAAACCATAAAACCAAAACCGTGAACCCAAAACCCTAAAACTTAAACCCTAAGGCCAAAACATTAAACCATAAACCAAAACCCGAAACACTAAACCCGAAATCCTAAACCCTAAACGCTCAACCCTAATCCCTACACCCCAAACCCTAAACCATAAAATCCCAAACCCTAAACCCTAAAGCGTCTACCCTAAACACTTATCCCTAAGCCCTAAACATTAAATACTAAGCCCTAAACCTTAAACCCTAAACCCTATACCTTAAAACCTAAACCCTAAACCCTACACCCTATACCCTAAATCCTAAACCCAAAAACCCTAATCCCTAAATCCTAAACTCTAGACTCTAACGCCAAAATCCTAAAACCTACAACCTAAACCCTTAACCCAAAAACGCTAATCCATACACCCAACACCCTAAGCCATGAACCGTTAACCCAAAGCCTTAAACCCCAAACCTAAAATCCAAAAGCATATATCCCAAACCAAAAACCCCAAACCAAAAGCTATAAAGCATAAATCATAATCCCTATACCCTAAACATTAAACATTAAACCCTTAACCCTAAACCCTAAACTCTAAACCTTAAAACCTAAACCCCAAACCATAAACCCTAAATCATAAACCATAATCCCTAAACCCCAAACCCTAAACAATAACCATAAAACCTAAATCCGTAAAGCTGAAACCCTAAACCAAAGCCCCTAAACCCTAAACACAAAACCTAAAGCCTAAACCCCAAACCCTAAACTCCAAACCCTAAATCCAAAACCGTAAACCCTAAACCCTTATCCCTAAACCTTAAATACAAAACCCAAAACCTTAAGCCCTAAACTCTAAACCGTAAACCCAATACCCTAAACCCTAAACCCTAATCCCTAAACCCTAAACCCTAAACCCTAAACCCTAACCCTCAAAACCTAAACCCTAAACCCTAAACCCAATCCCTATACCCTAAAAACTAAACCCTTAAATTCTAATCCTAAACCCGAAACACTAAACCTTAAATCCTAAACCCCAAAACTTAAAATCTAAACCCTAAACCCTACATCCTCTACACTAAACCGTAAATGTTAAAAACCGAATCCATAAACCTACACCATAAACCCTAAACACTAAACCCTAAAACCAAAATCATAAAGGCTATACGCTGACCCTAAACTCAAAAACCCTAATCCTAAAACCCTAAGCCCAAAACCCTAAAACTTAAACCATAAACCCCCTAAACCCTACACCAAAAAACCTAAACCATATGCCTTAAACCCCAAACCCTAAACCCCAAACCCCAAACCCTAAAGACTATATCCCAAACCCTAAACCCTAAACACTAAACTATAAAATCAAAACCCTAAAACCCTAACCCTAAAACCTAAATTGTAAAGCCATATACCCTAAAACCTAAACCTAAAACACAAAACCCAAAACCCTAAACCCTAAATCGTTAACCCAAAATGCTAAACCCAAATCCCAAAACCCTAAAGCATAAACCCGAAACTATAAACCCCAAACCTTAATCCATAAGCCACAAACCCTAATTCCAAAACCTTAAATCTTAAACACTAAACCCTAAACCTTAATCCCTAAAACCAAAACCCCTAACCCCTAAACCCTAAACACAAATCCCTAGAGCTTAAACCCCAAACCCAAAACCCCAAATCCTAAACCCTAGGTAGTGAACCCTGAACCCTTATCCCTCAACACTAAACCTTAAATAATAAACCCTAAACCCTAAACCCTAAACCCTAAACCCTAAACCTTAAACCTTAAAACCTAAACTCGAACCGTAAACCCATATCCCTAAACCCAAAACCCAATAACCCTAATCTCGAAACCATAAACCCTAAACCTTAAACACTAAACCCTACACCTTAAAACAAAAACCCTAATCCTTAACCCTATACCCTAAAAAACAAACACTAAGCCAAATCCATAAACCCTATACACTAAACCGTCAATCCTAAAACCTAAACATTAAAATCTAAACCCTAAACCTAAAACCCTAATCCAAGACCCTAAAACCAAAATCTTAAATCCTATACCCTAAACCCTAAACCCAAAAACCCTAATCCATAAACACTAGGCCCAAAACCAAAATACCCCATACCCTAAACCAAAACCCTAAACTACCCGTAAACCCCAAAAGCGTTAAACCCAAATCCTAAACCCTCAACACTAAACCCCAGACCCTAAATCCCAAACATAAACCCTAAACTATAAACTCTTAACCCTAAACACAGACTTGAAACCTGAAAGCCTTTACTCTAATCCCTAAACACAAAAACCTTTATTCTTAAACCCTAAGCCTAAAACCCTAAATCCTAAACCGTAAACCCTAACCCCTAAACCCTAAAAATTAAAGACAAAACCCTAAACCATAAACCCTAGACCCTAAACCCTACACCCTAAAATCTAAACCCTAAATCCTACACCCTATATCCTAAACCCAAAACCCATAACCCTAATCCCTAAACCCTAAACCCTAAACCTTATATACTAAACCCTAAACCTTAAAACCAAAACCCTAATTCTTACCCTCTATACCCAAAAAACTGAACCCTAAACCCTAAACACTAAACCCTCAATCCTAAAACCTAAACCTCAAAATCCAATAAACCCGACATCCTACACCCAAAACCCGAAACCCTAAAACCCTAATCTGTAAACCTAAAACAAAAATCCTAAAACCAATACCCAAAACCCTAAACCCAAAAACCCTAAGTCCAAAACCCTAAAACCTAAACCATAAACCCTAAACCCAAAATCCTAAATGGTAAACCTTAAACTCTAAACCCTAAATCCCAAACCCTAAACCCAAAACACTAGACCCCAAACCCTAAACCCTAAACCAAAAACCTAAACCCTAAACATTAAACACTAAACCCTAAACCCAAACCCTAAACCTTAAACCCTGAACCCAAAACCCAAAACCTAAACCTTTAACCCTAAACCCTAAAGCCTAAACCAAAAACCCTAAACCCTAGACCCTAATCCCTCATCCCTAAAACCTTTATTCTTAAACCCTAAGCCTAAAACCCTAAACCTGAAACTATAAACCCTAAAGCCTAAACCCTCAATCCAAAACACTAAGCCCTAAACCCCAAACCAAAAACCCTAAACCCTAAACCTTAAACCCTAAACATTAAACCCTAAACCCTAAACCCTAAACTCTAAACCCTAAACCCTAAACCCTAAACCCTAAATGGTAAAACCATACCACTAAGCCCTAAACTCAAAAAAATTTACCCTAAACATTAAACCCTTAACCCTATACCGAAAACTAAAAACCGTAAACTCTAATCCCTAAACCCTAAACCCTATACCCTGACATCTAAATCTTAAAACCCTAAACCTTAATATCTAAACATGAAACACCTAATCCTAAACCCTAAACCCTAAAGAACTATACCCTAACACATAGACCCTAACCATAATGCCTAAACCCTAAACCCCAAACCCCAAACCCCAAACCCCAAACCCCAAACCCTAAACCCGAAGCCTTAAACGATACAGCCTATACCCAAAGCCATAAACCCTCAATCCTAATCCCTACACCCCAAACCCGATACCTTAAGCCCCAAAACCTAAACCCCATAACCTAAACCGTAAACCGCAAACCCTAAACTCCAATCCCTAAACCCTAAACCCAAAACCCTAAACCTTAAAGCCCAAATCCTATACCCAAAGCCCTAAACCCTAAACCCTAAACCATAAATCCAAAACCTAAACCTAAACACTAAACCCTAAACCCAAAAACCTTGACCCCGAAACCCTAATACCTAAACATTAAACACTTAACCCAAAACCCTAAACCCTAAAGAACCATACCCCGACCCTAAACCCCAAACCTTAAACCCAAAACCAAAAACCCTAATCCCTATACCTAAACCCTAATCCCTATACCTAAACCCTAAATTCAAATCCCGAAAACCTAAACCCTAAACCCTAAAACTATAAACCCTAAACCCTAAATCCAAAACACTACACCTAAAAACTCAAAAAGAAAATCCTTAAACCCAAAAGTCCAAATCCTCAAACCCTATTCTAAAAACCATAAACCCTAAACAATAAAACAAAATCCTAAACCTAGACCCTTAACTGAAAACCCTAAACCCAAATCCCTAAACCTTAAAATCAAAACACTAAAGTCTAATTGGAAAACCAAAACCTTAAAACCTTAACCCTAAGCCCAAAACTTAAACCCCAAACCCTAATCCCTAAACCCTAAACCTTAAACACTAAATCCAAAAACCTAAAACCAAAACACTAAACCCAAAACCTTAAACCCTAAATCGTTAAACCAAATTCATAAAGCCTAAACAGAAAACCATAAAGCCTAATCCCTAAACATTAAACCCCAAACCCTAATCTCTAATCCCTAAACCCTAATCGCTATACCCTAAACCTAAAACATTAAACCCTAAACCATAAACCATAAACCCCAAACCCTAAAACATAAACCCTAAACCCTACACCCCATTCCCTAAGCCCTAAACCCTAATCCCTAAGGCGTAAACCCTAAACCCTAAATGCTAAACCCCGAACCCTAAATCCCAAAACCTAAACCCTAAACCATAAACCCTAAACCATAGATCCCATGTAATACCCTACTTCTTAAACCCGGTCTGATTACTCAGTTGACCCGGTTTAACTATGCAGGACCCGAACCGAAGAGAGTTAGAGCGGGCTCCTTATGGACTATGATGGCAAGGGTGACCTTAAACACCGGGTGGCCCGACAAGTCCGAGCCAGTGCCAGAAGAGACGGGAGTACCCAAGCCGAGTACATACACCTATCATAAGGCCATGTACGGATAAAGTATGTATTACGGCCGTATATTAAGGTGTGGGGTTCGCGCCAAGGCCCGAACTCCGTCAAAATCCAAAGTTTTGACCCTCAAGTGGGCGGACAGGTGGGCGGACAGGTGGGCGCACCCACCCACCTAAGTGACCCATCCATGTGAACTATATATAGCATTTATGATTTTCTTTTCTTTTCATTTATGACACTCATACGTTGGTGAGGATAGTAAAGAGGAGAGAGAAAAGAAAGGGAAGAAGAAGGGAAGAGAAGGAAGAGGAAGAAGAGAAGGATTTCAGCAACGCCGAAGCTTGATCGTCCCATTCCGGCGCCGGAAGAGTGATCTTCAACACTAGATCTACATTTAGAGGTAAGCAAAGTGGGGTTCCTTAAACATTCACCATACCCAAGTAAAACCCTTGATTCGAGTAGGGTTTCTTGAGATCTTGTAAATCCGCTTTCAAATGATGAATCTAAGGTTTAATAGATGATTTATGTGTTGATCTTGAAGGATTTGAAGAAGTATTTACAAGGTTGGAAAAGCATTGTGGATTTGAAGGGATTTTGGGGTTTTGAAGGTGTTCTTAAGCAAAGAAGGTAAGATGGCTTCCCATTCCTTAAATCTAACCTAGATCTAGGTTAGAACCATCCTATAAGACATTGAAAGTATGAAGAATGGGTTGGGAAAAGCCCCATTTCAATCCCCAACGAATGGAGGAAGTTGGGAAGATACAACAGTTTTCCCGCGAAGACTATTGGGCAAGACCGGTGGGCCATCTGGCCCGCCTGTGGGCACCCGCCTGAGAGGGCAGGGCCCTCGGGCACAACCAGCAGGCCAGACCGGTGGGCCAGACCGGTGGGCCAACTGGTGGGCCAACTTGCCCGCCGATCCAGACCGGTGGGCCAGACCGGTTGGGCAGACAGGTGGGCTGTCTGACCCACCTGAGAGGCCCCGGATGTGATTTTTACGTCTGATTGGACCCAAATCGGACGTGCGACCTTCTTTTAACGTTCTAAAAATGATTTTATCATTGGATCTCATTAATTTTGATCCTAAGATGGTGAAATACTAACCCCGCTCACTCATGTTAGGTTCACCAAATCCTACGCTTCTCGCACCGGATCTCACCCGTACCGAGCGGGAATCCTTGTACACTACAGGTAAGTGGGGAGAGGACGTTTGGCCTTGTTTCAAGGCATTTCTTGGCATTCATTTAGATGTATCTAGTCTAGTCATGCCATCATGAAAATGCTATGTAGATTAGTCATTCTCAAATTGTTATGCATGTGTGCTATGTTTGCTTTCTAAATGTCAAGTGATGAGATGCTTATGTGATGAATGTTAACATCATTGTGCATGATGCATTAATAGATTAGATGCCGTAGTCAGCTTGAAAACGAGTGCATTGGTGGCCCGTGGTATGGGACACGGTGGTACTATGCAATCGTAGTATTGTCATATAGGAGCATGCGGTTTAGGATTTTCACCGTCTCGTGCTACGACCCTTCCCAACAGGGGTTAAGGTATTGGGTTACCATTTGGGGGGACGCAGTGGTCACAATTGTCGGGTCACTGTGGCGGTTAGACATAACGCCCGACGGGTCATTAGGACAGTCGGCAACCCTGGTGGTATATTCAAGAGGGCCAATCGTACTACTTTTAAATTGCTGGAGTCAGCACCTTTAATTTTAGTCATTTACTTTTCTGTTGAGAGCCGGTGGTTGGCATGTTTTTATTTTCTGAGTACTGACGGTGGCCCTTCTCCGACAGCCCTATGGGCGTATTGCGAGATGGAGTTCGCGGCTCGTACCCGGAGTATACGCGCACTGTGGCTGTAGTAGCACTAAATCAAAGACTTAGTAATGTTGCTTAGGTGGATGTGATTTAAAATGTATTGCATAGCATGTAGTGCATATGATGTGTTTTGCTGTGTGGACTGTTGTGTGGTCCATCTTTCCACTTACTGAGCTAGTGAGCTCATCCCACGTGTGCACCCCTTTTTAGATGATTTTATAAGTCATACATTTGAGGAGCACGGGGTGGGTTCCATAGTCAAGTTCCCCGAAGAGGACTGGTGGGCCCCTAAGGAGTTAGAGCACGGCACTGATTGCTCTTGCAAGAGTTGTGCTGTGGGACCGCAGTTCTGATGCCAAGCTGAGCTCCACTTTTGAGGCTGAGCTGAGCTCTACCATGTGATGCCGAGCTGGGCTCAAACCTTGATGCCGAGCTGAGCTCTAGCCTTTGATACCGAGCCGAGCTATGTACTCTGATTTTTACTGGTTTCCTTTGTGTACTTGATATGTGAATTGTACTTTCATTGTGTAAATATCATGCCTTCGGGCCCACATGTATATAACTATTGTATCATAATTCGGGTATCAAGTATTATGGGAATATTCACAAGTAAACCTAGTCTTCCGCTAATCTGATAATTTTTATTAGTTGTGTGTATGCTGTGGTGGAATACAAATCAGATGATCCTGGCAAGTTTGGGTTAACCGGTGTTAACCCGGTCACTGGCCTGGTTCAGTGTGAACGGGGTGTGACAACGGTGGTATCAGAGCGTGATGCTCTGCTCCACTCACAGCATACCATTAGAATCCCGTAGAATTTATAATAGGGAAATGGCGTTGGGTTAATGTAAAAGCTTTAAAGAGTGAAAGCCAAAGAAAGAAGTAATAAAAAGGGTTGCATTTAGATGTTGCATTCATGGCATGCGTGAGAGTAGATAAAAGGTAAATAAGTTGATGTTATAACCTATCGAGTACTAGTTTGACGAAATTTTGGCAGCATAACGACGTAAAATGGGATTTCCAAAAATTTTTCACACAAACACCTGATAAACAATATATTCATATATGACAATGATTAAAATTAGCAAAATAAACCACAACTAAACTACACAAGTATTCAACATATGAATTCACCACAAAAATCGCTATCAAAACATATTATCCCACAAATGATTCCAGTTACAGTGCAAATACAAGGAATGAGAAAAGAAATGAAATATACAACAAGGTCCAATAAAAAAAGAAGGAAATAGACAAGAGGATGGTGTGGGCGAGCTAAGCCCTCACTGATCATCGTCGTCGTCATCTATGATCACCACGTTCACCGGAGGTCTAGAGTTGACGTCGAGGCGATGGTCGTAGTAGTCAAACCTCGCGTTCACTAGCCGTACCTCCTTCCATAGTTGGCCAAAATCTACTGACATGGCGTTGGCCGTGGTGCTCAAGTCCTGGCCCAGTTGGAGAAAGGAGTTCTCCAAAGTAGCCTGCCTCTCCAGGATGCGTTCCTCCCTCGAAGCACTCTTGTCCAGCCTTCTCAGTAGTTGAACTTGGCCATCCTGCAAGGCCCGCATGGTGGACATCATGCCCTCGAAGTAGTATGCACCACTCCTAGGTGGTGGGGCTCTATGCGGTGAGGCTACAGCTCTGGAGGAACCAGGATCGAGGCCTCTCGACTCCTGAGGAGCCTCCTCAGGGATGTCATCACCCACCAGATCATCCTCCTCATCCGGAGGAACATATTCCCCATCCTCCCCGCTGGACTCCTCCTCCATGTGGACATCCTCCATAGGGGTAGCCCTCCTGTCCCTACCTCTCTGAGCTCTTGCTCTCGGAGGTGTATCCATAAGGGTATGGAGACCCATCCCCAAGAGGTTACCCCTGTCGAACCTATCAGCCGGAGTCTTCCCCTCCTCGCCGCTCAGGTCCACCCCTAAGAACTCGAAGATCCTAGTGAGGATCCTACCATAGGGGAATCTTCCATCCTCAGGGTGGGAAGTATGGTGCTCCATCGTCTTGAGGATGATGTACGGCAGGAACAAGTGCTCGACACCTCCCTCTACGGCCGTGTATATGCAGAAAGCGATGAAGGCCGCCATGAAACCCACCTGGTTCCGATGACCTCCTCTGGGGAGCACGTTGAACTGGACTAAATGGGCAAATAAGCGAACCTCGGAGTAGAAGGATATCTCGGACTCCGGACGGGTACTGCTGCCGCAGATGGTCTCGTAGATGAAGTCCGGCGTGTCCAAGCTCATGAATGGTCCCAGAGGCTTACTCCTGGGAGGACTGTAGTATCGGTGCCCAGCTGCTGAGATGCCCAAGATGTTGGCCAAGGTATCCACAGTCAGCTGGATGTCTACCCCCTTCACCAAGCTGACTATGGTGTACTCCCCGTACGGATAAGAAACCTCCAAGTTGCAGTAGAACCAGTGAACTAGCTGCTCGTAGCATGGACGGTCTACGTGGAGGATAGACTCCCAGCCCAGTGCTGAGAACCTCTCCAGAAGCCGAGCCTTGTGGAAGTCATCAACTACCACGGTCTTCTCCATCATCACCGACCTGTTCAGGAAAGCCAGCCAGTTGGCTGCTGCCTCTGCACTATGGAAGAGCTCCTCATCATAGTCAGACCGGGCAGGTCCGGGTCCCCCTGTACGGGGGGCTGAAGAGCTAGTTCCCGCACTCTTCCGCTTAGAAGCGGTAGTCTTACGTTGAACGCCAGAAGAAGAGGGTCCCTTGCCGGTGCGAGATGACATCTTAGCAAGAAAAGAGGAAAGCAGGGTGAGTAAGGAAAGGAAAATGACAACAGTAAAGGGGAGCCCCAAAACCCAAATTTCTCGCGAAATAGAAAAGGTGACAAGCTAGGAATGATAGGGAGCCTATGGACAAGATGCACGGTAAGTGACAAAGCGGAGTCATGATAAAACAGCAAAATGATAGCAAGGAGCATATGTAACATGAGAGGATTCAATTTCAATGCGCAAATTCATTCACAATGGAGTAAAACTTGAAACCATAGGTCTAAGACGAAAATACCGTGGTAGCGAGATCATGAATATACAAAAACATACTCTAATAGACTATGGAGGTCCACAAATACCAAGTATGTACAAGAAAAATCAAGGAAACCCAATACAAAAGAGGGGTTTTCATGGGAAGACATGGGGATTCCAATCATAAGGGACATTTCATGAATCTATAGTATGTTAAGCACAAATCAAGTGTAATGCATCACAAAGAAATCATTAATTGGAGAAAAGGAACGAGAATTGAAGAAATCCCCAAATTGGGAAAACTAGGGCACGATTTGGGGTTTTCTCCAAATGAGGAGATAAATCCTAATAAACTAGAAATGACCACAAGAGAAACATCACAGCCACATGGAAATGCTATTCTATGGAAAGAAATATGGAAAGAAAGCCTAGATTAAAGTCTACACATGGATTTACCCCCCAAGTGAAAATTCTGAGAAAAAGAGAAGTAAAACTTACTTGGAAGTGGGAGATGTGAATCTTCTCAAAAAGTGCCGAGTTGATGAGTGGAATCGCAGGTGGAAGCGTCGAAATGCCCTCCAAAATCGCCTAGAAGGGATAGAGAGAAAGAGAGGAGAATGGAAGAGAATGCACACGAACAGAGCCTGATGGGCCCTGTTCGTGTTTTTACTCGGCCAGGACCAGCGGGCCACCCTGCCCGCTGGTGTCACCCACCGGTTGAGGTTCTAGGACAGGCGGGCCGACCGCTGGGCCCCTGCCCGCCGGTGCAGCCCATCGGTTGTGGAAACTTGGGAAGAATTGAAAATTTTTTTTTTATATTACTAATATGTTTATATTGATTATCATTATTATTATTATTCCTATGTTAGTGTGTTATGGTCAAGGGGGACCATTGACATACCTGTTGGGGCATTAGCCCTGTATCTCGGAGTTAAGTTGCTGTTAATTGCAGACTATTATACACTACAATACCCTATGTGATGGCATATAATTGTGTGCCGAAATCAATTCTACGGTGTTTAACCAATATGGTGTGTGATATGTTCCAGGTACAGGGATACGACGGTACGTACTAGATCCGGTAGCAATGCCCGAGGTACCTCGCGTGGTCCTCGTCCGATCGGTTGACCACTGAATCCCAGGGGGTCCCGCCCTGTGGGGCAATCCTCCCCTCCACCACCTTCAGAGACCCTTGGTCAGGGTGGGACACATGGGGACCCACCTATGACTACACTCCCGGACCCTCCAGCGGTTATTACTCTGGGAGATGTTGCTACCATAATTCAGCAGTCACAACAGGCTTTTCAGCAACAAATGCTTTAGCAACAACAAGCATTTATGACTGCTATTCAGCAACAATTGGACCTTTCTCAATCGGGTCATCCTCCCCGGATACTTACTCCACAGGACCCGCCTGTAGGGTAGGGAACGGGACCACAAGTGGGAGGTACACCTCCAAATCCACCCTTTGGCATTCCTCCGTATGGGGTACTCCCTCCATACCATTACTACCCGGCTTATGCTCCCAATTACCTACCGGTGAATAATACGTCGAAGGTAGTGGAGTCATTCAAGAGGAACTTACCACCTGTATTCTCTAAGGTGGGGAGTGATCCTCTGGAACCAGACCAGTGGATTCAAGAACTGGAGAAAATATTTGAAGTGCTTAAGTGCACGGACGCACAGAAACTCATTTGTGCTGGGTTGCAACTCAAGAAGGAGGCAAATTCTTGGTGGGAAGCCTCCAAGCCCATATTGTTGGCTGCCCATCCAGAACCCACCTGGGAACAGTTCAAGGAGTTGTTCTTGGACAATCATTACCCGCGCAGTTTTAGAGACCGCAAAGAGACTGAGTTTATGGCTTTAACTTAAGGAGGTAAGACTGTCCTTGAGTACCAACAACAATTTGAGAGCTTGTTCCATTTTTCCCCAAGGCATATGCGGATAGCTGAAGAGAAGGCTGCGAGATTCCTAAAAGGCCTAAAAGCATTCATTGGGTCTGTACTTGAGGTCTTGGATTTGACTGACTATGGCCAAATTGTGTAGAAGGCCAAGACCATGGAGGATAAGCAAAGGGGAGAACAGTCCCTCACCCCTGAACTGTGGAAGAGAACAAACCCATTTCTGGATATGGGGAACTCCTCCAAGGCATACCGCGGATCGTACAGTTCTGGGCCTATGTATAGGCAGCCCTATAGGCCATCTTGCTACCCTCCTAAACCAGCTGGTGGTTTGGGCTCCATAGCTTTTCACCCAAACACTAGTGCGGCACCTACAGCTCCAAGGCCACCTCGACCTCCATCTGCAACGGGTCAAGTGCAGAGGGGCCCCGCCCCAGTTTCGACATCTCAGATTCGTTGCTTTAACTGCCATTCAAATGGGCATTATACAAAAGACTGTCTGGTCAGACCAGCCTTGCCCTCTAGTCAGCCCTCTGTGTACCGACCTCCCTTAGCTCGAGGGAATCAACCGTAGGGAAGGATGTATGCTCTATCAGCTGAGGAAGCTGAGGCTAGTACAGAAGTAGTAGCAGGTACATTTTAAATTAAGAAATTCCTTATGTTAAATATTGATGACCTGCTGAAATTATATGCATTGTTACACTAGGTGTCCTACCCATATCAGGCATACCAGCCTATGTTTGATTCGATTTAGGAGCTACTCATTCATTCGCATCTAAAAGATTTTCCGAGAAATTTAGGATGCCACCCAGGATCCTAGATCACGGAATGATTGTTAGTATGTCTACTGGGAAAGTTATTGAGTTAAAGGAGGTGTATGGGCCGTGCCCAGTGGAAATTAGTGGAAAGAATTTTGATGCACAACTCATTAAGTTCAATATGCGGAATTTTGATGTTATACTGGGTATGGATTGGTTATCGGCTCATCGAGCTAATGTGATGTGTGCTGAAAAGCTGACTAGGGTGACAAATGATGAAGGGAAAGAATTGGTATACCGAGCGGATAAAATGAAATGAGCGAGGAAGGTCCTTGTCTCCGCTGTTCAAGCGGTAAAGTTGTTGGAAGACGGCTGTCAGGGCTACTTGGCATCGGTACTTGATGTTGATGCAAGGATTACACCTCTAGATTACACCTCTAGAAGAGGTAAAGGTGGTTAAAGAGTTTCCGGACGTGTTCCCAGATGATCTGATGCATTTACCACCTGATAGAGAGTTGGAGTTTGCTATAGATTTGACCCCTGGAGCAGCTCCAATATCTAAGGCTCCATACATGATGGCACCAGCTGAATTGAAGGAGTTGTAGATGCAGTTGCAGGCACTATTGAAAAAGGGGTTTATTCGCCCAAGTGTTTCACCTTGGGGTGCCCCGGTGTTGTTTGTCAAGAAGAAGGATAGCAGCTTGCGTATGTGCATAGATTACCGGGAGTTGAATAAGCTAACCATTAAGAACCGGTATCCATTGCCACGCATTGATGATTTATTTGACCAACTGCAGGGTGCCAGGGCATTTTCAAAGATAGACCTTCGGTCAAGCTATTATCAGCTCAAGATAAAGAGCAGCGACATACCCAAGACAGCATTTAGGACTCGGTATGGTCACTATGAGTTCCTAGTGTTATCTTTCAGGTTAACCAATGCACCGGCAGCATTCATGGATCTAATGAATCGAGTATTTCAGGATGTGTTCGATAAATGGGTAATTGTTTTTATTGATGACATCTTGATCTATTCCAAGACCGAAGAGGAGCACACTCAGCACTTGAGAATGGTGTTACAGAGGTTGAGAGAACAACAGTTGTTTGCCAAGTACAGCAACTGTGAATTCTGGCTTGAACAAGTTGGATTCCTGGGGCACGTAGTGTCTAAGGCCATGATCGAAGTAGATCCATATAAGGTGAAAGCAGTAGTAGAATGGGAAAACCCCAAGAATGTCACTGAAATTAGAAGCTTCTTGGGTTTGGCTGGATACTATCGGCGTTTCTTTGAGAATTTTGCCCGAATCTCAGCACCAATGACTAAATTAACCAAAAAGGGTGTGAAATTCGACTGGGCAGAGGAATGTGAGAAGAGTTTCCAGGAATTGAAGAAGAGGTTGGTGTCGGCCCCAGTGTTAACCATCCCTGAAGGCACAGGTGGAATGACAGTCTACACTGATGCTTCCAAAGTTGGTTTGGGTTGTGTTCTTATGCAACGCGGCAAGGTAATAGCGTATGCGTCCTGACAACTAAAGGAATATGAGAAGAACTACCCCCTCATGACTTAGAACTAGCCGCAGTCATTTTTGCCCTTAAGATTTGGCGACATTATTTGTATGGGGAAAAGTGTGAGATATATAGTGATCACAAAAGTCTGAAGTACTTCTTCACCCAGAAGGATTTGAACATGAGACAGAGGAGATGGCTTGAGCTCATGAAGGATTACGACTGCGACATTCAGTATCATCCCGGCAAGGCATGTGTTGAGTCGGAAGGCACAGACTGTGTCACTCTCATGCTTAATAGTTAGCCCACCACTCGTGCAAGAGGCGATGCTAATGGATGAAGCCCTCTTATATGAAGGAGCAACCTTAGAATTGGAACGTCAACCAAAAAACCTTAAATGGTTGACTGTATCCTTGACGGCTCTACAGGTGCATCCGACTATTAGGCAAGAGGTAATAATGAAACAACCTTT
>NW_024868538.1:37769-57296 GCF_013358625.1 Macadamia integrifolia | reverse complement strand
AGTAGCACTAAACCAAAGACTTAGTAATGTTGCTTAGGTGGATGTGATTTAAAATGTATTGCATAGCATGTAGTGCATATGATGTGTTTTGCTGTGTGGACTGCTGTGTGGTCCATCTTTCCACTTACTGAGCTAGTGAGCTCATCCCACGTGTGCACCCCTTTTTCGATGATTTTGCAGGTCATACATCTGAGGAGCATGGGGTGGGTCCCACAGTCGAGTTCCCCGAAGAGGACTGGTGGGCCCCTGAGGAGTAAGAGCACGGTACTGACTGCTCGTGCGAGAGTTGTGCTGCGGGACCGCAGTTCTGATGCCGAGCTGAGCTCTAGCCTTTGATACCGAGCTGAGCTCTACCATGTGATGCCGAGCTGGGCTCAAACCTTGATGCCGAGCTGAGCTCTAGCTTTTGATACCAAGCCGAGCTGTGTACTCTGTTTTTTTCCGGTTTCCTTTATGTACTTGATATGTGAATTGTATTTTTATTGTGTAAATATCATGCCTTCGGGCCTACATGTATATAACTATTGTATCACAATTTGGGTATCAAGTATTATGGGAATATTCACAGGTAAACCTAGTCTTCCGCTGATCTGATAATTTTTATAAGTTGTGTGTATGCTGTGGTGGAATACAGTATCAGATGATCCTGGCAGGTTTGGGTTAACCGGTGTTAACCCGGTCATTGGCCCGGTTCAGTGTGAACGGGGTGTGATACCCCAAGCCGTAAACACTAAACCCAAAACCTCCAACCCTAAACCCTAAACCCTAAACCCTAAACCCTAAATCCTAAACGCAAAATCGTAAACACAAAACGCTAAACCCTAAACCCTAAACCCTTTATCGTAGACCCAAATCGGCAAACACTAAACCCTAAAAGTTCCCTGAACCCTAGGCCTTAAAACCTAAACCATAAACCCTACACCCTAAATCCTAAATCCAAAAATCCTAAACCCTAAACCCTAAACCCTAAACCCTAAACCCTAAACCCTCAATCCTAAACCCTAAACTCTAGACAAAATAACCCGAAACCCTAAACCCCAAACCCTAAACCCTAAACCGTACACCGTAATCCGTATACTCTAAACCCTAAACCTAAAACCATAAACTCTAAACACTAAACCCATAACCCAAAATCCTAAACCTTAAACCCTTCCCTAAACCCAAAACCTAAAAGCCAAAACCCAAAACCCTAAACCCTAAACCATTAAACCTGAATGCAAAACCATTATCCTAAACCCTAAACCCTAAACCACAAAACCTACACCCTAAATCCTAACCCTAAACCTAAACACTAAAGCTAAAACCCTAAAAACAAAACCCTAAACCCTAAATCCATAAACCCTAAACCTAATACCTAAACATTAAACAGGAAACCGTAAAACCTAAACCCCAAAACCTACTGAACCAAACCCTAACCCTAAAAATAAACCACTAAGCATAAACCTTAACCCGAAACCCAAAACTCTAAACCCTAAACCTTAAACCCTCAACCCTAATCCCTACACCCCAAACCTTAAACCTTAAAACCCCAAACCCTAAACCCCATACCCTAAATCCTAAACCCTAAACCGTCAAACCTAAACCCTTATCCCTTAACCGTAAACATTAAATACTAAGACCTAAACCTTAAACCCTAAACCCTAAACCCTATACCTAAAACCTAAACCTAAGCACTACACCATATACCCTAAATCCGAAACCCAAAAACCCTAATCCCTAAATTTTAAACCCTAAACCCAAACGCCAAAATCCTAATACCTACAACCTAAACCCTTAACCTAAAAATGCTAATCCTTAAACCCAAAACCCTAAACCATAAACCATTAACTCAAAGCCTTAAACCCCGAACCCAAAATCATAAAGCGTAAATACAAAACCCAAAACCAAAAGCCAAAAACCGTAAAGCATAAACCATAATCCCTAAACCCTAAACCTAAAACACTAAATCCTTAACCTTAAACCCAAAACCCAAAACCCTAAACCCTAAACCGTACACCATAAACCGTAAACTCTAAACCCTAAACCTAAAATCCTAAACGCTAAACCCTAAAACCCAAAACCGAAAAGCCAAAACCCTAAACCAAAACCCCTAAACCCTAAACACAAAACCTAAAGCCGAAAACCCTAATCCAAAAACCTTAGCCAAAAACCCTAAACCCTAAACTATTAACCCAAAATCATAAACCCACAACCCAAAAACCATAAACCCTAAACCCTAAACTGAAAAACCATAAACCCAAAACCGTGAGCCCAAAACCCTAATCCTCAAACCGTAAGCCCAAAACATTAAACCATAAACAAAAACCCGAAACCCTAAATCCTAAATCCAAAACCCTAAACCCTAAACCCTAAACCCTAATGCTTAAACCCCAAATTAAAAACACTAAACCGTAAATCCAAAAACTTAAACCTTAAACCCTTAACCCTCTCAAAACTTAAATCCCAAACACCAAACCCTAAACCCTAAACCCAAAACCCTAAACCCTTGTCCCTTAACCCTAAACCTTAAACACTAAATGCAAAAACCTAAATCCAAAACACTAGACCTAAAACCATAAACCCTAATCCCAAAACCAAAACCCTAAACCCGGAACCCTAAAGCCTAAACCGCAAACACTAAACCGCAAACCCTAAACGCCAATCCCTAGACCCTAATCCCTATACAAAAAACCAAAAGCAGTAAAACTTAAACCTTAAATGACAAACCATTAACTATAAATCATAACCCTAAACCCTAAACCCTAAATCCTAAACCCTACTTTCAATACCCTAAACCCTAAACCCTAATACCTAAACCACAAACACTAAACCCTAAAACCAAAACCCTAATCGCATAACCATAAACACTCAACACAAAACCCTAAACCCCAAATCCTAAGCCCTAGACCCTAAACCCTAAACCCTTAAACCTTATCTCCAAACCCTAAAACATAAAAACTAAACCCTAAACCTTAAACCCTAAAACCTAAACCTTAAAACCTAAACCCTTAACCCTACACCCTATACCTTAAACTCTAAACCATAAAACCTAATCCCAAAACCCTAAACACGAAACCTTATATCCTAAACCCTAAATCCTTAAATCTAAACCTTAAACCGAACATCCTAAACCCTAAACCCAAAAACCCTAATCCCTAAAAGTAAACCCTGAACCCTAAAACCAAAGCCCTAAAACATTTAACCCCAAACCCAAAACCCTAATCCCAAGAACCCTAATCCTTACAACTTGAGCCCAAAACCGTAAACGATGAACATTAAACCCTAAACCAAAATAACCTCAACCCTAAATCCAAATAACTATAAAAAAGAAAACGAAAGAAAAAAAAACCTATACCCCAAACCCTAAAATCTAAATCCAAATCCCTAAACCCTGAACCCCTAACCAAAACTCCAAACCCTAAACCCTAAACACGAAGCCATAAACTCAAAACCATAAACCCGAAATTAGAAACCCTAACACCTAAACCCCCAACCTTAAACCTTGAAGTCTAAAGCCTATACCCTAAGCCCTAAAACCCAAACCAAAAATCCTAAACCACAAACCCCAAACTCTGAGCCCTAAACCCTAAACCCAAAACCCTAAACCCAAAACCCTAAACCCTAAAACCTAAACCCTAATCCTAAACCCTGAACCCCTAACCATAAACCCTACAGCCTATACCCTAAAACTTAGACCCTAACCATAAAACCTATACCCTAACCCCTAATCCCCAATCTCTAAACAGTAAACCCAAAACCCAAAACCCAAAACCCTAAGCCTTATACGCTAAACCCTAATCCAAAACCTAACACCCATAACCATAAACCCAAAACCAAAAAACCTTAAACCCTAGACCTTATATCCTAAACCCCTAACCTTAAACCGAAAGCCCAAATGCCCTACACCCTAAACCCTAAACCCTAAACCTAATACCCCAAACCCCGAACCCTAAACACTAAACCCAAAGCCCTAATGCCTAAATCCTAAACCCAAAACACTTAACCATATACTCAAAACCCGAAACCGAAAACCCTAAGCCCTAAACGCCAAACTCCTAACACTAAACCCTAAACCCATAACCCAAAACCTTAATGTCTAAAGCTTATACCCAAAGCCCTAAACCCCAAACCTAAATCCTAAACCCGAAACCCTAAACCAAAAACCATAAACCCTAAACCCTAAAACCCTAAAACCTTAACCTTAAACCCCGAACCTAAACCCTAACTCTAAAGCCCTATACACTAAACCCTAAATCCAAAACCCTGAACCCAAAACCCTGAACCCTAAACCCAAAACCATAAGCCCTAAGCCCCAAACCCCAAACCCTAAACCCTAATAGCTGAACTCTAAACCTTAAATCTCAAACCAAAAACACTAAACCCAAAACACTGAACCCAAAGCCCTAAACCCTAATCCATTAACCCAAAAGCCTAAACCCTAAAAATAAAAAACCTAAAGCGTAAACCACAAAACCCAAAACCCAAAACCATAAACCATAAACCCTAAATCATAAACCCTAAACCATAAACCCTAAACCTTATACCCTAAAGCCTAAACCATAAACCCTAAACCTTATACACTAAAGCCTAAACCATAAACCCTAAACCCTAATCCCTAAAACCTTAACCCTAAATTTTACACCCAAAAACCTAAACCCTAAACCCAAAAACTCTAAACCCTGAACCCTAAATCCAAAACCCTAAACCTAAAAACACTAAAACAAAATCCTTAAACCCATAAACCCTAATCCGAAAACCCTAAACCCTAAACAATAAAAACTAAACCCTAAAATTAGACCCTAAACCCAAAACCCAAACCCCTAAACCTTAAATTCAAAACACTAAAGTCTAATCGCGAAACCAAAACCTTAAACCCAAAACTTAAACCCCAAACCCTAAACCCTAAACCCTAAACCTTAATCCCTAAACCCTAAAACATAAACACTAAATCCAAAGCCCTAAAACCAAAACGCAAAACCCAAAACCCTAAACCCTAAATCGTTAAACCAAATTCATAAAGCCTAAACAAAAAACCACAAAGCCTAAACCCCAAACATTAAACTCCAAACCCTAAACTCTAATCCCTAAACCATAATCGCTATACCCTAAACCTAAAACATTAAACCCTCAACCATAAACCATAAACCCGATACTCTAAAATGTAAGACCTAAACCCTACTCCCCATTCCCTAAACCCTAAACCCTAATCCCTAAGCTGTACCCAAAACCCTAAAACCTAAACCCTAAACGCTAAACCCCGAACCCTACATCCCAAAACCTAAACCCTAAACCCTAAACCCTAAATCGTGGACCCAAAAATCGTAAACATTAAACCCTAAAGCCTAAATCGTAGACAAAAAATTGCAAACACTAAACCCTAAACCCTAGACTTTAAACCCTAAATCGTAGACCCAAAAACGTAAACACTAAACCGGACACCTTAAACCCTGAACCCTAAACCTTAAAACCTCAACCATAACCCAACATTCTATACCCTAAATCGTAAAACCCTAAACCTTAAATCCTAAACCCTCAATCCTAAACCCTAAACTCTAAACAACAAAACCTTAAACCCTAAACCCCAAACCCTAAACGCTAAACCCTAAACCGTAAATTGTAAATCGTAAACCCTAAACCCTAAACCCTAAACCCAAAACCCTAACCACTAAACCCTAAACTCTAAACACTAAACCCTAAACCAAAAACCCTAAACCTTAAACGCTTAACCCTAAGCCCAAAACCTATAACCCTAGACCCAAAACCCAAAACCCTAAACCATAAAACCCAAATGCTAAACCATTATCTTCAACCCTAAACTGTAAACCATAAACCCTACACCCTAAATCCTAACCTAAACCCAAAACAGTAAAGTTTAAACCCAAAACACAAAACCCTAAACCCTAAATCCTTGAACCCTAAACTCTAATACCTAAACATTAAATAGCAAACTGTAAACCCTAAACCCCAAACCCTAAAGAACTATACCCTAACCCTAAACACTAAACCACCAAACATAAACCTTAACCCAAAACCCTAAACCTTATACCCTAAACCCTAAACCCTCAACTCTAATCCCCACACCCCAAACCCTAAACCTTAAAACCCAAAACCCTAAACCCCATGCCCTAAACCCTAAACTCTAAACCGTCAACCGTAAACCCATATCCCTAACATTAAATAATAAGCCCTAAACCTTAAACCCTAAACCTAACCCTATACCTTAAAACCAAAACCCTAAACTCTAAACCGTTAACCGTAAACCAATATCCCTAACATTAAATACTAAGCCCTAAACCTTAAACCCTAAACTTAAACCCTATACCTTAAAACCTAAACCCTAAACCCTACACCCAATGCCCTAAATCCTAAACCCAAAAACCCTAATCCCTAAATCCTAAACCCTAAACCCTAATGCCAAAATCCTAAAACCTACAACCTAAACCTTCACCCAAAAACGCTAATCCTTAAACCCAACACCATTAGCCATAAACCGTTAACCCAAAGCCTTAAACCCCAATTTCAAAATCCTAAAGCATATATCCCAAACCAAAAACCATAAAGCATAAATCACAATCTCTAAACCCTAAACCTTAAACACTAAACCCTCAACCCTAAACCCTAAGCCCTAAACCCTAAACCCTAAACCCTAAACCTTAAACCCTAAACCCTAAACCATAAACCCTAAACCATAAACCATAATCCCTAAACCAAACCCTAAACACTAAACCCTAAAACCTAAATCCGTAAAGCCGAAACCCTAATCCAAAACCCCCAAACCCTAAACACAAAACCCTAAGGCCTAAACCCCAAACTCTAAACTCCAAACACTAAATCCAAAATCGTAAACCCTAATCCCTTATCCCAAAACCTTAAATACTAAACCCTAAACCTTAAACACTAAACCCTAAACCTTAAACCCTAAACCCTAAACCCTAAACCCAGTACCCCAAACCCAAAACCCTAATCCCTAAACCCAAAACCCTAAACCCTAAACCGTAAAACCTAAACCCTAAACACTAAACCCTATCCCTATACCATAAAAACTAAACCCTTAAACCCTAATCCTAAACCCAAAACACTAAAACTTAAATACGAAACCCTAAAACTTAAAATCTTAATCCTAGACCCTACATCCTATACACTAAACCCTAAATATTAAAAACGTAATCCATAAACCTAAACCATAAACCCTAAACACTAAACCCTAAAACCAAAATCCTAAAGGCTATACGCTGACCCTAAACCCAAAAACCGCAATCCTAAAACCCTAAACCCAAAACCTTAAAACTTAAACCGTAAACCCTAAGCCCTAAACCCTACATCGAAAAACCTAAACCATATATCCTAAACCCCAAACCCTAAACCCTAAAGCCAATATCCCAAACCCTAAACCCTAAACACTAAACTATAAAATCTAAACCCCAAAACCCTAACCCTAAACCCTAAATCGTTAACCCAAGATTCTAAACCCCAAACCCAAAACCCTAAAGCATAAACCCGAACCCATAAACCCCAAACCTTAAACCATAAACCACAAACCCTAATTCTGAAACCCTAAACCTTAAACAATAAACCCTAAAACGTAATCCCTAAAGCCAAACCACCAACCCCTAAACCCTAAACACAAAATCCTAAAGCATAAACCCCAAACCCTAAACCCCAAATTCTAAACCCTAGGCAGTAAACCCTAAACCTATATCCCTCAACACTAAACCTTAAATACTAAACCCTAAACCTTAAACCCTAAACCCTAAACCTTAAAACCTAAACCCTAAACCTTAAACCTTAAAACCTAAACCCTAAACCTTAAACCTTAAAACCTAAACCCTAACCCAACACCCTTATCCCTAACCCAAAACTCAATAACTCTAATCCCTAAACCATAAACCCTAAATCTTAAACACTAATCCCTACACCTTACAATCGAAACCCTAATCCTAAACCCTACACACTAAACTGTCAATCCTAAAACCTAAACATTAAAATCTAAACCCTAAACCCTACATCCTATACCCAAATCCCTAAACCCTAAAACCCGAATCTGTAAACCTAAAACCAAAATCTTAAATCCTATATCCTATACCCTAAACCCTAAACCCTAAACCCAAAAACCCTAATCCATAAACACTAGGCCCAAAACCAAAAAACTTAAACCATAAACCCTAAACCTCATACCCAAAACCCAAAACCCTAAAATACCCTTAAACCCCAAACCCTAAAACCCAAATCCTAAACCCTCAACACTAAACCCCAGACCCTAAATCCTAAATTTAAACCCTAAACAATAAACACTAAACCCTAAACCCAAACCCTAAACCTAAAAGCCTTAACCCTAAAACAAAGACCTAAACCACAAACCCATAGCCCTAAAGCCTAAACTGAAAACCCCATAGCCTAAACCCTAACCCTAAACCCAAAAACCTTTATTCTTTAACCCAAAGCCCAAAACCCTAAACCGTAAACCGTAAACCCTAACCCCTAAACCCTACACATTAAATACAAAACCCTAAACCATAAACCCTAGACCTTAACCCCAATACCCTAAACACTAAACAGTCAATCCTAAAACCAAAACCTTAAAATCTAATAAACCCTACATCCTATACCCAAAACCTGAAACCCTAAAACCCCAATCCATTAACCTAAAACAAAAATCCTAAAACCAATACCAAAAATCCTAAACCCCAAAACCCTAATCCTTAAACCCTAAGTCCAAAACCCTAAAAGCTAAACCATAAATCCTAAACCTTATACCCTAAACCCAAAATCCTAAACGGTAAACCAAAAACCCTAAACCCTAAATCCCAAACCCTAAACCCAAAACACTAAATCCAAAACCCTAAACCCTAAACCAAAAACCAAAACCCTAAACTATAAGCACTAAACCCAAAAGCCAAAACCGAAACCTCAAACCCTAAACCCTAAAGCCTAAACCAAAAACCCTAAACCCTAAACCCTAAACCCTAATCCCTCAACCCAAAAACCTTTATTCTTAAACCCTAAGCCAAAAACCCTAAACCTGTAACCATAAGTGCTAAACCCTAAACCAAAAACCCTCAACCCAAAACCAAAAACCCTCAACTCTAAACCCTAAACCCTAGACGGTAAAACCTTACCAAAAGCCCTAAACTCTACACACTTTACCCTAGACCCAAAACCCTAAACCATAAAACCCTGAACCCTAAACCCTAATATCTAAACATGAAACACCTAACCCTAAACCCCAAACCCCAAACCCCAAACCCCAAACCACTAAATATAAACCCTAACGATAATACCTAAACCCTCAATCCCAAACCCTAAACCCTAAGCCCTAAACCATACACCCTATACCGCAAGCCATAAACCCTCAATCCAAATTCCTACACCCCAAACCCTATACCATAAACCCCAAAACCAAAACCCCGTAACCTAAACCGTAAACCGCAAACACTAAACCCTAAATCCTAAACCCTAAATCCTAGACCCGAAACCTTAAAGCCTAAAGCCTATACCCAAAGCCCGAAACCCGAAACCGTAAAACCTTAAATCCAAAACCCTAAACCTAAACGGTAAACCCTGAACCCAAAAATCTTGAACCCTAAACCCTAATACCTAAACATTAAACACCTAACCCTAAACCCTAAACCCTAAAGAACCATACTCTAACACTAAACGCCAAACCTTAAACCCTAAACCATAAACCCTAATCCCTATACCCTAACACTTAAACACTAAAACCGAAACCCTACTCCTTAAAACCTAGACACTAAACCCTAAACCCTAAAGCCAAAAGAACTATACCCCGACCCTAAAACCCATACCTTAACACCCTAATCCCTAGCCCCTAAACCGTAAACACTAAATCCGAAACCCTAATTGCTAAAACCTAAACCCTGAACAGCCTAAAACCCTAATCCCTAAACCCTAAACGGAAAACCATGACCCCCAAACATAAACACAAAACCCTAAAACCTAAACCCTAAACCATATACCCTAAACCCCAAACCCTACACCCCAAACCCGAAACCCTAAACCCGATACACCAAACCCTAAGCTATAAACTCTAAACCCTAAAATCCAAACCCTAAAACCTAAACTGTAAAACCCTAAACCATTAACACTAATCCATACACCCCAAACCGTATACCTTAAAACCCAAAACCCAAAACCCAAAACCCAAAACCCCAAAACCTAAACCCAAAACTATAAACCCTAAACCCTAAACCGTAAACCTTATTCCCTAAACCCAAAACCCCCAAACCCAAACCCGAATCCCGAAACCCTAAACCCCAAACCCAGAACCCTAAACCCAATACCATAAACCCTAAACCCTAAACACTAAACAATAAACTCTAAACCCTAATACCTAAGCTGTAACGCCCTAAACCCTCAACACTAATCCCTACACCCCAAACCCTAATCCTTAAAACCTTAAACCCTAAAGGCTTATCCCCAGAACCAAAACCCTTAACCCTAAAACCTAAACCGTATAGCCCCATACCCTAAAGCCTAGACCCAAAACACAAAATCCTAAGCCGTTAACCCAAAACCCTAAAGCCTAAAGCGTAAAGCCTAAACCCAAAACCCTAAAGCCTAAACCCCAAAACCTAAACCCTAAACCCTGAATCCAACACCCCAAACCCCAATCCCTAAAACCCTAACCCCTAAACCCTTTTTCCAAAAACCTAAACCCCTAACTTGGAAACCTAAACCGTAAAGCCCTATACCATAAACCTAAACCGAAAACACAAAACCGAAAACCCTAAACCATAAACCGTTAACCCAAAACCCTAAACCCTAAAGTATAAATCCCAAACACCTAAACCCTAAACCTTAAACCCAAAACCATAAACCCTAATCCCTATACCCTAAACTTTACACACTAAACCAGAAACCCTAATCCTAAAACCTAAACCCAAAACCTTAAACCCAAACCCTAAAACCCAAATCCCTAAACCCTAAACATTAAACCATAACCCCGAAACCCTAAACACAAAATCCTAAAGCCTCAACACAAAACCCTAAACCCTAAACTTCAAACACTAAACCCTAAACCGTAAACCCAAAACCCTTATCCCTCAACCCTAAAACTTATATACTAAACCCTAAACCTAAAACCCTAAACCCTAAACCTTAAAATCTCAACCCTAATCCCTCCATCCTATACCCTAAACCCCAAACTCTAAACCCTAACACCCTAATCACTATACCCTAAGCACTAAACCTTAAACCCTAAACCCTAAACCCAAAAACTTAAAACCAAAACCCTAAACACAAACCCTATACCTTAAAATCTAAACACTAAAACCCTAGCACTAAACCCCAAACACTAACCCTTAAATTTTAAACCTAGACCTTAAAATCTAAACCCTTAACCCAACATCCAATACCGTTAATTCAAAACACTAAATCCCTAATCCCTAAACCAAAACACTAAACCCTAAACCCTAAACCCTAAAACCAAAATCCTAAAACCTACACACTAGAATCTAAACTCAAAAAAAGTAATCCTTTAACCCGAAGCCCAAAACCCTAAAACCTAAACGATAAACCCTAAACCCGATACCCTAAACATAAAACCCGAAACTGTAAACCCTAAAAACACTAATCCCTAAAGCCTAAACCCTAAACCCTAAACCTCAAACCCTAAATCCTAAACCAAAAACCCCCAACCCTAAACCTCAAACCCCAAACCCCATACCCAAAACCCTAAACCTGAAGGCCTTAACCCTAAAACAAAGACCTAAACCACAAACCCATAACCCTAAAGCCTAAACCGAAAATCCTAAAGCCTAAACCCTAATCCCTAAACCCCAAAACCGTTATTCTTAAACCCTAACCCTAAACTGTAAACCCTAACCCCAAAATCCTAAACATTAAATACAAAACCCTAAACCAAGAACCCTAGACCCTAAACCCTATACCTTAAAAGCTAAACCCTAAATCCTACACCCTATACCCTAAACCCAAAACCCTATAACCCTAATCCCTAAACACTAAGCCCAAAACCTTAAAACCAAAACCCTAATCATTACCCCATATACCCTGAAAACTAAACCCTAAACCATAAACACTAACCCGTCAACCCTAAAACCTACACCTTAAAATCTAATAAACCCTACATCCTATACCCAAAACCAGAAACCCTAAAACCCTAATCCGTAAACCTAAAACAAAAATCCTAAAACCAATACCTGAAACCCTAAACCTAAAAACCTTAATCCTTAAACCCTAAGCCCGATACCCGAAAACCTTAACCATAAACCCTAAACCTTATACCCTAGACCCAAATCCCAAGTAGTAAATCCAAAACCCTAGACCATAAATCCCAAACCCTAAACCCAAAACACGAAACGCCAAACCCTAAACCCTCAAACCAAAAACCTTAACCCGAAACTATAAACAATAAACCCTACACCCAAACCCTAAACCTTAAACCCTTACCAAAAAACCAAAACCTAAGCCTCAAACCCAAAACCCTAAGGCCTAAACCCAAAACCCTAAACCATAAACCCTTGACCAAAAAACCAAAACCTAAACCTCAAACCCAAAACCCTAAACCCTAAACCCTAATCCCTCAACCCAAAAACCTTATATTCTTAAACCCTAAGCCCAAAACCCTAAACCTAAACTCTAAACCCTCAATTCAAAACCCGAAACCCTAAACCCAAAACAAAAAACCCTAAACCCAAAACCCCAAGCTCTAAACCTTAAACCCTAAACCCTAAACCCTAAAACCTAAACCCTAAACCCCAAACCCTAAACACTAAACCGTATAACCTTACCACTAAGCCCTAAACTCTAAACACTTTATTCTAAACCCAAAACCCTTAACCCTAAACCGAAAACTTAAAACCCTAAACCCTAAAACCTAAACCCTAAACCTTATATCCTAAACCCTAGAACCTATACCCTAACCTCTAAATCCAAAAACCCTAAACCCTAAACCCAAATATCTGAACATGAAACACCAAAAACATAAACCTTAAACCCTAAAGAACTATACCCTAACCCTAAACCCCAAACCACTAAACCTAAACCCTAACAAAAATATTTAAACCCTATACCCCAAACCCCAAGCCCTAAACCTAAAGCCCTAAACTCTACAGCCTATGCCCAAAGTGATAAACCCTCAACCCTAATCCCTAAAGCCCAAACCCTATACCTTAAAACCCAAAAGCTAAACCCCATAACCTAAACCCTAAACCGCAAACCCTAAACCCTAAACCCTAAACCCTAAATCCTAGACCCGAAACCTTAAAGCCTAAAGCCAATACCCAAAGCCCTATAGCCTAAACCCTAAACCTTAAACCCAAAACCCTAAACTTAAATGCTAAACCCTAGACCCTAAAACCTTGAACCATAAACCCTAATACCTAAACATTAAACACCTAACCCTAAACCCCCTAAACACCAAACCTTAAACCCTAAGCCATAAAACCTAATCCCTATACCCTAACACTTACACTAAACTCAAAACCCTACTTCCTAAAACCTAGACCCTAAATCCTAAACCCTAAACCCAAAACAACTATACCCAGACCCTAAACCCCAAACCTTAAACCTTAAACCATACACCCTAATCCTTAAACCCTAAACCGGAAACACTAAACCCGAAACCCTAATCACTAAAACCTAAACCCTAGACACTAAACCCTAAACCCTAAACCCTAAAACCCTAATCCCTAAACCCTAAACAGAAAACCATGACCCCTAAACATAAACACAAAACCCTAAAAACTAAACCCTAAACCCCAAACCCTAAACCCTAAACCCCAAACCCGAAACCCTAAACCCTATACCCCAAACCCTAAACCCTAAACACTAAACTATAAACTCTAAATCCTAAAACCCGAACCCTAAAACCAAAACTGTAAAACCGTAAACCATCAAAACTAATCCCTACACTCCAAACCCTATACCTTAAAACCCAAAAGCCTAAACCCCAAAGCCTAAACCCAAAACCCTAAACCCTAAACTATATTCCCTAAACCCGAAACCCTAAAACCCTAACCCGAAACCCTAACCCCTAAACCCGAAACCGAAGCTCGAAACCCGAAACACTATACCCTAAACCCTACACCCTAAACACTAAATTGTAAACTCTAAACCGTAAAACCTAAGCTGCAATGCCCGAAACCCCAAACCCTAATCCTTAAAACCCTAAACCCTAAAGGCTTATCCCTATAACCTAAACCCCAAACCCTAAAACCTAAACCATAAAGCCCCATACCCTAAAACCTAAACCCAAAACACAAAACCCGAAGCCGTTAACCCAAAACCCTAAAGCCTGAACCCTAAAACCCTAAAACCCTAAAGCATAGACCCAAAACCCTAAACCCTAAACCCTCGTCCTTAAATCCTAACCCCTAAACCCATATCCCTAAAACCTAAACCCCAAACTCTAAAACTTAAACCGTAAGGCCTTATACCCTAAAACCAAAACCTAAAACACAAGATAGAAAACCCAAAACCATAAACCGTTAACCCAAAACCCTAAACCCTAAAGCATAAATCCCAAACCCTAAACCCTGAACCTCAAACCCTAAACCATTAACCCTAATCCCTATACCCTAAACTTTACACACTAAACCAAAAATCCTAATCCTAAAACCTCATCCCAAAACCTTAAACCCAAACCCTAAAACCCTAATCCCTAAACCCAAAACATTAAACCATAACCCCTAAACCCTAAACACAAATCCTAAAGCCTAAACCCCAAACCCTAAACTTCAAACACTAAACCCTAAACCGTAAACCCAAAACCCTTACCCCTCAACCCTAAAACTTAAATACTAAACAATAAGCTAAACCCTAAACCCTACATCCTATACACCAAAAACTAAACCCTAAAACCCAAATCCCTAAACCTAAACCTTAAAACCTACACCCTAAACCCAAAACCCTAAACCCTAATGCTTAAACACCAAATTCAAAACACTAAACCATAAACCAAAATACCTGAACCTTAAACCCCTAACCCAAAATCCAAAACTTAAATCCCAAACACCAAACCCTAAACCCTAAACCCTAAACCCCAAACCCTAAACCCTAAACCCTAGTCTCTTAACCCTAAACCTTAAACACTAAAGCCAAAAACCCAAACCCAAAACACTAGACCCAAAACCATAAACCCTAATGCCAAAACCATAAACCCTAAACCGAGAACCCTAAAGCCTAAACCGCAAACACTAAACCCCAAACCCTAAACGCCAATCCCAACGCCCTAATCCTTGTATAGAAAACCTAAAGCACTATAACTTAAACCTTAAACGATAAACTCTAAACCTTAAACCGTGAACCCTAAACCCTAAACTCTAAGCTATAGACACTGAACCCTAAACCCGAAACCCTAAACCTTAAACAATTAACCCTAAACCCAAAACCTAAACCCCAAAACCCAAACACTAAAGCCTAAACCCAAAACCCAAAGCCTAAACCGTAAACCGTAAACCCTAAACCCTAAACCCTAAACCCTAATCCCAAAACCCCAAACCCTTAATTCTAAAATCATAAGCCCAAAACACAATCCTAAAACCTAAATGCTAAACCCAAAAGCCTCAATCATAGACCCCGAACCCTAAACCCAAAAACCTTAACCCAGCAAAATCCAAAAACCTACACCTTAAGCCCTAAACCCAAAAATGCGAATCCTTAAATCCCAAACCCTAAACCAGAAACCGTTAACCAAAACCCGTAAACCCTAAACCCAAAATCCCAAAGCATAAATCCTAAACCCTAAACCCCAAACCATAACCCCTAAACTATAAACCATAAACCCTTAAACCCTAAACATTACACTGTAAACCCTAATCTGTAAACCCTCAACTCTAAACCCAAACCGCTAAACCCTAAACACAAAATCATCAAGCCTAAACCTCAAACCTTAAACCCCAAACCCTAAACACTAAACCGTAAACCCTACACCCTTATCCATAAACCCTAAACCTTAAATGCTAAACCCTAAACCTTAAACCCAAAACCATAAACCTTAAAACCTAAACCCTAAACTCTACACTCTATAACATAAACCTTAAGCCTAAAACCCCAATCCATAAACTCTAAACCCTAAACCTTAAACCCTAAACCCTAAACCTTAAAATCTAAACCCGAAACCCTTGCTCTATAGTGAAAAGACTAAACCCTAAAACCCTAATCCCTAAACCTTAAATACTGAACCTTAAATCCTAAACTCTAAACCTTAAATCCTAAACCCTAGACTGAAATCCTACACCCTAAACTCTAAACCCTAAAATCCTGATCCCTAAGCCAAAACCTTAGACCCTAAACACTAAACCCTAAAACCAAAATCCTAAAAGCTACACCCTAACCCTAAACCCAAAAACCCTAATCCTTAAATCCTAACCCCAAAACCCTAAAACCTAAACCATAAACACTAAACCCTTAACCGAAAACCCTAAACCCCAACACTAAGTCATATACCCTAAACCCTAAACACTAAACACTATACCCCAAACCCTAAACCCTAAACCCTGAACACTAAACTATAAAAACTAAACCCTAAACACCTAACCCTAAAACCTAACCTGTAAAGCCCATACCCTAAAACCTAAACCCAAAACCCTAAACCCTACATCGTTGACCCAAAACCCAAAACCGTAAACCAAAAACCCTAAGGCATAAACAGCAAATCCTAGATCCCAAACCCTAAACCCAAAATTCTAAAAGCCTAATCTCTAAAACCCTAACAATAAACCCTAGCCCCTAAAACTAAACACAAACCCCAAAAGCCTAAATCCTAAACCGTGAACCCCAAACTCTAAACCCTAAACCATAAACCCAAAGCCCAAATCCTTCAACAGTAAACCTTAAATACTAAACCCTAAACCTTAAACCCTAAACCCTAAACCCTAAACCCTAAACCTTAAAACCTAAACCCTACACCCTATACCCTAAACCCAAAACCCTATAACCCGAATCAATAAACCCTAAACCCTAAACCCAAAACTCTAAACCTTAAAACCTAAACCCTAAACTTTAACCCTATACCCTAAAAACTAATCCCTAAATCCCAGATAGTAAACCGTCAATCCTAAACCCTAAACGTTAAAATCCAAACCCTAAACCCTACATCCTAAACCCAAAAACCTGAACCCCAAAACCGTAATCTGTAAACCTAAAACAAAAATCCTAAAACCTATACCCTAAACCCTAAACCCTAAACCCTAAACCCGAAAACCCTAATCCTTAAACCCTAAGCCCAAAACCCTAAAACCTAAACCATAAACCCTAAACTCTATACCCTTAACCCAAAACCCTCAACAGTAAACCCTAAACACTAAACCCTAAACCCCAAACCCTAAGCCCTAAACACAAAACCCCAAACCCTAAACCCTTAACCCTAAGCGATAGACACTAAACCAAAAACCCAGAACCCTAAACCTTAAACCCTTAACCCTAAACCCAAAACCAAAACCTAAACCCCAAACCCAAAACCCCGAAGCCTAAACCCAAAATCCTAAACCCTAAAACCTAATCCCTAGACCCAAAAGCCCTAATTCTTAAACCCTAAGCCCAAAACCCTAAACCCTAAACAATAAACCCTAAACCCTAAACCCTCAATTCAAAACCCTATACCTTTAAACCTAAATCCGCAACCCTTCTTCCTATACCCTAAATCCTAAACCCAAAAACCCTAATCCCTAAATCCTTTCTCTAAACCCTATTTCTTAAAACCTAAACCTTAAACCCAAAATAAAAATCCCTAAACACTAAACCTCAAACCCTAAAACCTATACCCTATACCCTAAACCCTAAACCCTAAACCCTAAAACATAATTCATAAACCCTAAACCCAAAACACTAAACCCTAACCACTAAACCCTAGATTCTAAACACTTAACCCTAAACCCAAAACCCTAATCCTTAAACCCTTAACCCTAAACCCAAAACCAAAACCTAAACCCCAAACCCAAAACCCTGAAGCCTAAACCCAAAATCCTAAACCCTAAAACCTAATCCCTAGACACAAAAGCCCTAATTCTTAAACCCTAAGTGCAAAACCATAAACCCTAAACCCTAAACCCTCAATTCAAAACCCTATACCTTTAAACCTAAATCCTAAACCCTTCTTCCTATACCCTAAATCCTAAACCCAAAAACCCTAATCCCTAAATCTTTTCTCTAAACCCTATATCTTAAAACCTAAACCATAAACCCAAAACAAAAAACCCTAAACACTAAACCTCAAACCCTAAACCCTAAACCCTAAACCCTAAACCCAAAAACATAATTCCTAAACCCTAAACCCAAAACACTAAACCCTAACCACTAAACCCTAGACCCTAAATACTTAACCCTAAACCCAAAACCCTTAACCTTAAACCCTTAACCCTAAACCCAAAACCAAAACCTAAACCCCAAACCAAAAACCCTGAAGCCTAAACCCAAAATCCTAAACCCTAAAACCTAATCCCTAGACCCAAAAGCCCTAATTCTTACACCCAAAGCCCAAAACCCTAAACCCTAAACAATAAACCCTAAACCCTAAACCCTCAATTCAAAACCCTATACCTTTAAACCTAAATCCTAAACACTTCTTCCTATACCCTAAATCCTAAACCCAAAAACCCTAATCCCTAAATCCTTTCTCTAAACCCTATATCTTAAAACCTAAACCTTAAACCCAAAACAAAAAACCCTAAACACTAAACCTCAAACCCTAAACCCTAAACCCTAAACCCTAAACCCTAAAACATAATTCCTAAACCCTAAACCCAAAACACTAAACCCTAACCACTAAACCCTAGACTCTAAACACTTAACCCTAAACCCAAAACCCTAAACCTTAAACCCTTAACCCTAAACCCAAAACCAAAACCTAAACCGCAAACCCAAAACCCTGAAGCCTAAACCCAAAATCCTAAACCCTAAAACCTAAACCCTAAAACATAATTCCTAAACCCTAAACCCAAAACACTAAACCCTAACCACTAAACCCTAGACTCTAAACACTTAACCCTAAAGCCAAAACCCTGAACCTTAAACCCTAAACCCAAACCCTAAACCCTAAACCCTAACTCTAGAACCAAAAACCCAAAACCAAAACACCTTAAACCCTAGACCTTATATCCTAACCCCTAACCTTAAACCTGAAGCCCAAATGCCCTATACCCTAAACCCTAAACCTTCTACCCCAAACCCTGAACCCTAAACACTAAACCCAAAGCCCTAATGCCTAAATCCTAAACCCAAAACACTAAACCGTAAACTCGAAACCCGAATCCCAAAACCCTAAGCCCTAAACGAAAAACTCCTAACACTAAACCCTAACCCCATACCCTAAAAACTAAACCCTAATCCCTAATCCCTAAACCCAAAACACTAAACCTTAAATCCTAAGCTCTAAACCTTAGAATGTAAACCCTAAACCCTACATCCTATACACCAAAAACTAAACCCTAAAACCCAAATCCCTAAACCTAAACCTTAAAATCTACACCCTAAACCCAAAACCCTAAACCCTAATGCTTAAACCCTAAACCCTAAACCCTAATCCCTCAATCCTAAACCCTAATTACAAGACCATAAACCATAAACCATAAA
>NW_024868538.1:20429-37749 GCF_013358625.1 Macadamia integrifolia | reverse complement strand
CAAACCGTAAACTTTAAACCCAAAAACCCTCAACCCAAAACCCGAAACATTGAACACTGTACCCTAAACCCCAAACCCAAAACCCAAAACCCCAAACCCTAAACGCCCATCCCAACGCCCTAATCTCTGTATAGAAAACCTAAAGCACTATAAATTAAACCTTAAACGATAAACCATAAACCATAAACCATAAACCCTAAACCCTAAACCCTACGCTCTATACCCTAAACCCTAAACCCTAAACCCTAATATCTAAACCACAAACCCTAAACCCTAAAACCAAAACCCTAATCAGAAAACCCTAAACGCTCAACACAAAACCTCAAACCCCAAAACCTAAGCCCTAAACCCTAAACCATAAACCCATAAACCTAATCTCCGAACCCTAAATGATAAACAGTAAACCCTAAACCTTTAACCGCAAAACCTAAACCCTAAAACCTAAACCCTAAACCCTATACCCTATACCTTAAACCCTAAACCTTAAAACCTAATCCCAAAACCCGAAACACTAAACCTTATATCCTAAACCCTAAATCCTAAAATCTAAACCCTAAACCGTACATCCTAAACCCTAAACCCAAAAAACCCTAATCCCTAAAACTAATCCCTGAACCCTAAAACCAAAGCCCAAAAACATTTTACCCAAACCCAAAACCCAATCCCAAGAATCGTAATCCTTACACCTTGAGCCCAAAACTGTAAACAATGAATATTAAACCCTAAACCCAAAAAACCTAAACCCTAAACCCTAAACTCCAAAACCCTAAAATCTAAATCCAAATCCAAATCCAAATACCTAAACCCTAAACCCCCAACCAAAACTCCAAACCCTAAACCCTAAACTCTAAACCATAAACTCAAAACGAAAAACCCGAAAATATAAACCCAAACCCCTAAACCCTCAACCCTAAACCTTAAAGTCCAAAGCCTATACCCTAAGCCCTATACCCCAAACCCAAAATCCTGAACCGCAAACCCTAAACCCTAACCCCTAAACCCTAAAACCTAAATCCTAATCATAAACCCTGAACCTCTAACCCTAAACCCTAAACCCTAAACACAAAACCCTAAAACAAAAACACTAAACGCTACAACCTAAACCTAAACCCTAAACCCTAAACTTTCAACACTAAACCTAAACCCAAAACCCTAAACGTTAAACTCTTAACCCTAAACCCAAAACATAAACCCCAAACCCCGTACCCTAAATCTTAAACCCTAAACCATAATCCCTAATCCCTAAACCCAAAAACCCTAATTCTAAAAACCTAAACCTAAGCCAAAAACCCTAAATCATAAACCAAAAACCCTAAACCCTAACCCCTAAACCCTAAACCCTAATCCCTCAATCCTAAACCCTAATCACTAGACCATAAACCATAAACCATAAACCATAAACCATAAACCCTAAATCCCAAACCAAAAACCCTAAACCATAATCCCTAAACCATAAACCTAAACCTTAAACATTAAACCCCAAACCCTAATCCCTAAAACCTGAAAACTAAACCCTAAAATCATAATCCCTAGGCACTGGGCACTAAACCTAAAATCCTAAACCCTAAACCCTAAACCCTAAACCCTAAACCCTAAACCCTAAACCCTAAATCCTTAAACCCTAAACCCTAAACCAAAACCTTATACCCTAAACCCAAAACCCTAAAACCAAAATCCTAAAACCTACAACCTAAACCCTAAATCCAAAAACACTATTCCTTAAACCCTAAGCCCAAAACCAAAACCTAGACCATAAACCCTTAACCCTAAACCCTAAACCCTAAACCCAGAACCCAAAATCCTAAGCCATATATCTTATGCACTAAACCCTAAACCCTAAACCCCAAACCCCAAACCCTAAGCCCTAAACCCTAAACCGTAAACCCTAAACCCAAAACCCTGAAATACAAACACTAAACACTAAACCCCTAACCCTAAAACCTAAACCGTAAAGCCTATACCTCAAAACCTAAACCCAAAACACAAAACAAAAAGCCTTAAACCCTAAGCCTTATACCCAAAACCCTAAACAAAAACCTTAACACCCAGAACCATAAAACCTGAAGCAAAAAACGAAAAACCCTAAACCCTAGATCCCAAAACCCTAACCTTAAACCTGAAGCCCTAAAGCCCTATACCCTAAACCCTAAAGCCTATACCACAAAACCTAAACCCAAAACACAAGACAAAAAACTCTAAACCCTAAAGCGTTAACCCAAAACCCTGAAGCCAAAACCCAAAACCTTAAACCCTAAACCTTAAACCCAAATTCCAAAACCCTAAACCTTTAACACTAAACCCAAAACCCTGGTCCCTAAAACCTAAACCCAAAATCCCAAAACACAAATCCCTAAAGCCTAAACAGTAAACCCTAACACCAAAACCCTAAACACAAAACACTAAAGCCAAAACCCCAAACACTAAACCCCAAACACTGAGCCCTAAATCTTAACCCTAGAATGTAAACCCTAAACCCTACATCCTATACACCAAAAACTAAACCCTAAAACCCAAATCCTTAAACCTAAACCTTAAACCCTACACCCTTAACCCAAAACCCTAAACCCTAAACCCTAATGGTTAAACACCAAATTCAAAACAGTAAACCATAAACCAAAATACCTAAACCTTAAACCCCTAACCCAAAATCCAAAACTTAAATCCCAAACACCAAACCCTAAACCCTAAACCCTAAACCCCAAACCCTAAACCCTAAACCTTAAACACTAAACCCAAAAACCCAAACCCAAAACACTAGACCAAAAACCATAAACCCTAATGCCAAAACCATAAACCCTAAACCGAGAACCCTAAAGCCTAAACCGCAAACACTAAACCCCAAACCCTAAACGCCAATCCCAACGCCCTAATCCTTGTATAGAAAACCTAAAGCACTATAACTTAAACCTTAAACGATAAACCATAAACCATAAACCATGAACCCTAAACCCTAAACCCTACGCTCTATACCCTAAACCCTAAACCCTAATATCTAAACCACAAACCCTAAACCCTAAAACCAAAACCCTAATCAGAAAACCCTAAACGCTCAACACAAAACCTCAAACCCCAAAACCTAAGCCCCAAACCCATAAACCTAATCTCCGAACCCTAAATGATAAACAGTAAACCCTAAACCTTTAACCGCAAAACCTAAACCCTAAAACCTAAACCCTAAACCCTATACCCCATACCTTAAACCCTAAACCTTAAAACCTAATCCCAAAACCCGAAACACTAAACCTTTTATCCTAAACCCTAAATCCTAAAATCTAAACCCCAAACCGTACATCCTAAACCCTAAACCCAAAAACCCTAATCCCTAAAACTAATCCCTGAACCGTAAAGCCAAAGCCCAAAAACATTTTACCCAAACCCAAAAACCTAATCCCAAGAACCGTAATCCTTACACCTTGAGCCCAAAACCGTAAACAATGGATATTAAACCCTAAACCCAAAAAACCTAAACCCTAAATCCAAAAAACTATAAAAAAAAAAAAAGAATAAAAAACCCTAAACCCCAAACCCTAAACCCCAAACCCTAAACCCTAAACTCCAAAACCCTAAAATCTAAATCCAAATCCATATCCAAATACCTAAACCCTAAACCCCTAACCAAAACTCCAAACCCTAAACCCTAAACTCTAAACCATAAACTCAAAACCAAAAACCCGAAAATATAAACCCAAACCCCTAAACCCTCAACCCTAAACCATAAAGTCCAAAGCCAATACCCTAAGCCCTATACCCCAAACCCAAAATCCTAAACCGCAAACCCTAAACCCTAAACACAAAACCCTAAAACAAAAACACTAAACGCCAAACGCTACAACCTAAACCTAAACCCTAAACCCTAAACTATCAACACTATACCTAAACCCAAATCCCTAAACGTTAAACTCTTAACCCTAAACCCAAAACATAAACCCCAAACCCCATACCCTAAATCTTAAACCCTAAACCATAATCCCTAATCCCTAAACCCAAAAACCCTAATTCTAAAAACCTAAGCCAAAAACCCTAAATCATAAACCAAAAACCCTAAATCATAAACCAAAAACCCTAAACCCTAACCCCTAAACCCTAAACCCTAAACCCTAATCCCTCAATCCTAAACCCTAATTACTAGACCATAAACCATAAACCATAAACCATAAACCCTACATCCCAAACCAAAAACCCTATACCATAATCCCTAAACCATAAACTTAAACCTTAAACATTAAACCCTAAACCCTAATCACCAAAACCTGAAAACTAAACCCAAAAATCATAATCCCTAGGGACTGAGCACTAAACCTAAAATCCTAAACCCTAAACCCTAAACCCTAAACCCTAAACCCTAAACCCTAAACCCTAAATCCTTAAACCCTAAACCCTACACCAAAACCTTATACCCTAAACCCAAAACCCTAAAACCAAAATCCTAAAACCTACAACCTAAACCCTAAATCAAAAACACTAATCCTTAAACCCTAAGCCCAAAACCAAAACCTAGACCATAAACCCTAAACCCTAAACCCTAAACCCAGAACCCAAAATCCTAAGCCCTATACCTTATGCACTTAACCCTAAACCCTAAACCCCAAACCCCAAACCCTAAGCCCTAAACCCCAAACCGTAAACCGTAAACCCTAAACCCTAAACCGTAAACCCTAAACCCAAAACCCTGAAATATAAACACTAAACACTAAACCCCTAACCCTAAAACCTAAACCGTAAAGCCTATACCTTAAAACCTAAACCCAAAACACAAAACAAAAAACCCTAAACCCAAAGCCTTATACCCAAAACCCTAAACAAAAACCTTAACACCCTGAACCATAAACCCTAAACCAAAAAACGAAAAACCCTAAACCCTAGATCCCAAAACCCTAACCTTAAACCTGAAGCCCTAAAGCCCTATACCCTAAGCCCTAAACCGTGAAATATAAACACTAAACGCTAAACCCCTAAGCATAAAACCTAAACCGAAAAGCCTATACCACAAAAGCTAAACCCAAAACACAAGACAAAAAACTCTAAACCCTAAAGCGTTAACCCAAAACCCTGACGCGTAAACCTAAACCGTAAACCCTAAACCCTAAACCCAAAACCTTAAACCCTAAACCCAAAACCTTAAACCCTAAACCTTAAACCCAAATCCCAAAACCCTAAACCTTTAACACTAAACCCAAAACCCTGGTCCCTAAAACCTAAACCCAAAATCCCAAAACACTAATCCCTAAAGCCTAAACAGTAAACCCTAACACAAAAACCCTAAACACAAAACACAAAAGCCAAAACCCCAAACACTAAACCCCAAACACTGAGCCCTAAATCGTTAACCCCAACCCCTTATCCCACAAAAAAAAACCTTATACCATATAACGTAACCCTAAACCATAAACCTTATAGGCTGAACGCTAAACCCTAACTCCATACCCTAAAAACTAAACCCTAATCCCTAATCCCTAAACCCAAAACACTAAACCTTAAATCCTAAGCTCTAAACCTTAAAATGTAAACCCTAAACCCTACATCCTATACACCAAAAACTAAACCCTAAAACCCAAATCCCAAAACCTAAACCTTAAACCCTACACCCTAAACCCAAAACCCTAAACCCTAATGCTTAACACCAAATTCAAAACACTAAACCATAAACCAAAATACCTAAACCTTAAACCCCTAACCCAAAATCCAAAACTTAAATCCCAAACACCAAACCCTAAACCCTAAACCCTAAACCCCAAACCCTAGTCCCTTAACCCCAAACCTTAAACACTAAACCCAAAAACCCAAACCCAAAACACTAGACCCAAAACCATAAACCCTAAACCGAGAACCCTAAAGCCTAAACCGCAAACACTAAACCCCAAACCCTAAACGCCCATCCCAACGCCCTAATCTCTGTATAGAAAACCTAAAGCACTATAAATTAAACCTTAAACGATAAACCATAAACCATAAACCATGAACCCTAAACCCTAAACCCTACGCTCTATACCCTAAACCCTAAACTCTAATATCTAAACCACAAACCCTAAACCCTAAAACCAAAACCCTAATCAGAAAACCCTAAACGCTCAACACAAAACCTCAAACCCCAAAACCTAAGCCCTAAACCCTAAACCCTAAACCCATAAACCTAATCTCCGAACCCTAAAAGATAAACACTAAACCCTAAACCTTTAACCGCAAAACCTAAACCCTAAAACCTAAACCCTAAACCCTATACCCTATACCTTAAACCCTAAACCTTGAAACCTAATCCCAAAACCCGAAACACTAAACCTTTTATCCTAAACCCTAAATCCTAAAATCTAAACCCTAAACCGTACATCCTAAACCCTAAACCCAAAAACCCTAATCCCTAAAACTAATCCCTGAACCCTAAAACCAAAGCCCAAAAACATTTTACCCAAACCCAAAACCCTAATCCCAAGAACCGTAATCCTTACACCTTGAGCCCAAAACCGTAAACAATGGATATTAAACCGTAAACCCAAAAAACCTATACCCTAAATCCAAAAAACTATAAAAAAAAAAGAATAAAAAACATAAACCCTAAACCCTAAACCCCAAACCCTAAACCCTAAACTCCAAAACCCTAAAATATAAATCCAAATCCAAATCCAAATACCTAAACCCTAAACCCCTAACCAAAACTCCAAACCCTAAACCCTAAACTCTAAACCATAAACTCAAAACAAAAAACCCGAAAATATAAACCCAAACCCCTAAACGCTCAACCCTAAACCTTAAAGTCTAAAGCCTATACCCTAAGCCCTATACCCCAAACCCAAAATCCTAAACCGCAAACCCTAAACGCTGAGCCCTAAACCCTAAACCCTAAACCCTAAACCCTAAACCCTAAACCCTAAACCCTAAACCCTAAAACCTAAACCCTAATCATAAACCCTGAACCTCTAACCCTAAACCCTAAACCCTGAAGCCTATACCCTAAAACTTATACCCTAAACCTTAAACCCTATACCCAAACCCCTAATCCCCAATCTCTAAACCGTAAACCGTAAACCCAAAACCCAAAACCCAAAACCCAAAACCCAAAACCGTAAGCCTTATATGCTAAACCCTAATCCAAAACCCTAACACCTAGAACCATAAACCCAAAACCAAAACACCTTAAACCCTAGACCATATATTCTAAACCCCTAACCTTAAACCTGAAGCCCAAATGCCCTATACCCTAAACCCTAAACCCTAAACCTTATACCCCAAACCCTGAACCCTAAACACTAAACCCAAAGCCCTAATGCCTAAATCCTAAACCCAAAACACTAAACCGTAAACTCGAAACCCGAATCCCAAAACCCTAAGCCCTAAACGGAAAACTCCTAACACTAAACCCTAAACCCATAACATAAAACCTTAATGTCTAAAGCTTATACTCTAAGCCCTGAACCCCAAACCCTAAATCCCAAACCCGAAACGCTAAACCAAAAACCATAAACCCTAAACCCTAAAACCCTAAAACCTTAACCTTAAACCTTAAACCCCTAACCTAAACCCTAACCCTAAAGCCCAATACGCTAAACCCTAAATTCAAAACCCTGAACCCTGAACCCTAAACCCAAAACCATAAGCCCTAAGCCCCAAACCCCAAACCCTAAACCCTAATAGCTAAACTCTAAACCTTAAACCCCGAACCATGAACACTAAACCCAAAACACTGAACCCAAAACCCTAAACCCTAATCCATTAACCCAAAAGCCTAAACCCTAAAAAAAAATACCTAAAGCGTAAACCCCAAACCCCAAAACCCAAAACCCAAAACCATAAGCCCTAAGCCCCAAACCCCAAACCCTAAACCCTAATAGCTAAACTCTAAACCTTAAACCCCGAACCATGAACACTAAACCCAAAACACTGAACCCAAAACCCTAAACCCTAATCCATTAACCCAAAATCCTAAACCCTAAAAAAAATACCTAAAGCGTAAACCCCAAACCCCAAAACCCAAAACCCAAAACCATAAGCCCTAAGCCCCAAACCCCAAACCCTAAACCCTAATAGCTAAACTCTAAACCTTAAACCCCGAACCATGAACACTAAACCCAAAACACTGAACCCAAAACCCTAAACCCTAATCCATTAACCCAAAAGCCAAAACCCTAAAAAAAAATACCTAAAGTGTAAACCCCAAAACCCAAAACCCAAAACCCCAAACCATAAACCCCAAACCTTATACATTAAAGCCAAAACAATAAACCCTAAACCTTTTACACTAAAGCCTAAACAATAAACCCCAAACCTTATACATTAAAGCCAAAACAATAAACCCTAAACCTTTTACACTAAAGCCTAAACAATAAACCCTAAACCCTAATACCTAAAACCTTAACCCTAAATTTTACACCCAAAAACCTAAACCCTAAACCCAAAAACTCTAAACCCTAAACCCTAAATCCAAAACCCTAAACCTAAAAACATTAAAACAAAATCCTTAAACACAAAAACCCTAATCTGAAAACCCTAAAACCTAAACAATAAAAACTAAACTGTAAACCTAGACCCTAAACACAAAACCCAAACCCCTAAACCTTAAATTCAAAACACTAAAGTCTAATCATGAAACCAAAACCTTAAAACCTTAACCCTAAACCCAAAACTTAAACCCCAAACCCTAAACCCTGAACGATAATCCCTAAACCCTAAACCATAAACACTAAATCCAAAGACCTAAAACCAAAATGCAAAACCGAAAACCGAAAACCCTAAATCATTAAACCAAATTCATAAAGCCTAACAGAAAACCATAAAGCCTAAACCCCAAACATTAAACCCCAAACCCTAAACTCTAATCCCTCAACCCTAATCGCTATACCCTAAACCTAAAACATTAAAATCTAAACCATAAACCATAAACCATAAACCCGATACGCTAAAACGTACAACCTAAACCCTAAACCCCATTCCCTAATCCCTAAGCTGTAAACCCAAAACCCTAAATCATAAACCCCAAACGCTAAACCCCGAACCCTAAATCCCAAAACCTAAACCCTAAACCCTAAACGAAAAATAGTGGACCCAAAATCATAAACATTAAACCCTAAACCCTAAATCATAGACCCAAAACCGTAAACACTAAACCCTAAGCGGCAAACAGAAAACCCAAAACCCTAAACCCTAAACCCTAAACCCTAGACCAAAAACTGTAAACACAAAACCCTACACCTTAAACCCTGAACTCTAAACCTTAAAACCTAAACCATAACCCAACATTCTGTACCCAAAATAGCAAAACTCTAAACCCATAATCCAAAACCCTAAACTCTAAACAAAACACCCTAAACCCTAAACCCTAAACCCAAAACCTTAAAACCTAAACCGTAAACCTTATAGCCTGAACGCTAAACCCTAACCCATACCCTAACAACAAAACCCAAATCCCTAAACCCACAACACTAAACCTTAAATCCTAAGCTCTAAACCTTAGAATCTAAGTTCAAAAACCTACATCCTCTACCATAAACCCTAAACCCTAAACCCTAAAAACAGAATTCCAAACCTACAGCCTAAACCCTAAACCCTAAACCCATAAAACATAAACCATAAACCCTAAACCCTAAACCCAAAACCGTAAACCCTAAACCCTATACCCGAAACCCTTAAACCTAAACACCAAACCCTAAACCCCAAACCATAAACCCTAAACCCCAAACCAAAACCCTAAACCCTGAAAAATAAACACTAAACACTGCACCCCTAACTCTAAAACATAAAGAGCAAACCCTATACCCCAAAACCAAAACCCAAAACACAAAACCCAAAACCCAAAGCCCTAAACCGTTAACCCAAAGCCCTAAACCATAAACCCCAAACCCTAAACCCTAAACCTTAAACCCTAGACCATAAACCCTAATACCTAAGCCCAACACCATAACCACCAAACCTAAACTTTAAACCCTAATCCCCAGACCAAAAAACCAAAATCCTAAAACCTACACCCTAAAGCCTAAACCGTAAACCCTAAACCCTAAACCCTAAACCCTAAACCCTAAACCTTAAACCTTATAGCCTGAACGCTAAACCAGAACCCCATACCCTAAAAACTAAACCTTAATCCCTAAATCCAAAACACTAAACCTTAAATCCTAAGCTCTAAACCATAGAATCTAAGCCCTAAACCCTACATCCTCTACCGTAAACCCTAAACCCTAAAACCCAAATCCTTAAACCTAAACCTTAAGCCCTAAACCCTAAACCCTAAAAATAGAATTCCAAACCTACAGCCTAAACTCTAAACCCTAAACCCAAAACCCAAAACCGTAAACCCCAAACCCTATACCCTAAACCCTTAAACCGAAACACCAAACCCTAAACCCCAAACCATAAACCCTAAACCCGAAACCCTAAACCCTAAACCCGTAACCCTGAATAATAAACACTAAACAGTCTACCCCAAACCCTAAAACATAAACTGCAAACCCTATACCCCAAAACCTAAACCCAAAACACAAAACCCAAAACCCAAACCCAAAACACAAAACCCAAAACCCAAAGCCCTAAACCGTTAACCCAAAGCCCTAAACCATAAACCCCAAACCATAAACCCCAAACCATAAACCCTAAACCTTAAACCCTAAACCATAAACCCTAATACCTAAGCCCTACACCATAATCACTAAACCTAAACTTTAAACCCTAAGCCCCAAACCCAAAAACCAAAATCCCAAAACCTACACACTAAAGCCTAAACAGTAAACCCTAAGCCCTAAACCCTAAACCCTAAACCCTAAACCTTAAACCCCAAACCCTAAACCCTAAACCCTAAACCCTAAACCCATAAAACACAAGCCATAAACCATAAACACTAAACCCAAAACCCAAAACCGTAATCTCTAAACCCGATACCCTAAACCCATAAACATAAACACCAAACCCTAAACCCCAAATCATAAACCCAAAACCCGAAACCCTAAACCCTAAACCCTGAAAAATAAACACTAAACACTCTACCACTAACCCTAAAACAGAAACTGCAAACCCTATAACCCAAAACCTAAACCCAAAACACAAAACCCAAAAACCCAAATCCCCAAACCATTAACCCAAAGCCCTAAACCATAAACCCCAAACCCTAAACCCTAAACCTTAAACCCTAAACCATAAACCCTAATACTTAAGCCCTACACAATAATCACTAAACCTAAACTTTAAACCCTAAGCCCCAAACCCAAAAACCAAAATCCTAAAACCTACACCCTAAAGCCAAAACCGTAAAGCCTCAGCCCTAAACCCTAAACCCTAAACCCTAAACCCTAAACCCTAAACCCTAAACCCTAAACCTTAAAACCTAAACCTTAAACCCATAAAACCCAAACCATAAACCATAAATACTAAACCCAAAACCCAAAACCGTAATCTCTAAATCCGATACCCTAAACCCATAAACATAAAATCTAAACCCTAAACCCCAAATCATAAACCCTAAACCCGAAACCCTAAACCCTAAACCCAGAAAATAAACACTAAACACTATACCTCTAGCCCTAAAACATAAACTGCAAACCCTATACCCCAAAACCTAATCCTAAAACACAAAACGCAAAACACAAAGCCCAAAACTGTTAACCCAATGCCCAAAACTATAAACCCTAAACCCTAAACCCTAAACATTAAACCCTAAACCATAAACCCTAATACCTAAGCCCTACACCATAATCACTAAACCTAAACTTTAAACCCTATGCCCCAAACCCAAAAACCAAAATCCTAAAACCTACACCCTAAAGCCTACACCGTAAACCCTCAGCCCCAAACCCTAAACCCTAAACCATAAACCCTAAACCCTAAACCCTAAACCCTAAACCCTAAACCTTAAAACGTAAACCTTAAACCTTAAACCGTATAGCCTGAACGCTAGAACCTAACCCCATACCCTAAAAACAAAACCCTAATACCTAAACGCAAAACACTAAACCATAAATCCTAAGCTCTAAACCTTAGAATCTAAGCCCTAAACCCTACATCCTCTACCCTAAACCCTAAACCCTAAACCCTAAAACCCAAATCCTTAATCCTAAACCTTAAACCCTAAACCCTAAACCCTAAAAACTGAATCCAAAACCTATAGCCTAAACCCTAAAACCTAAACCCATAAAATATAAACCATAAACCCTAAAGCCAAAACCATAAACCCTAAACCCAAACCCGTAAACCCTAAACTCTATACCCTGAACACTTAAACCAAAACACCAAACCCTAAACCCCAGACCATAACCCCTAAACCCCAAACCCTAAGCCCTAAATCCTAAATAATAAACACTAAACACTCTACCCCTAACCCGAAAACATAAACTGCAAAGCCTATACCCCAATACCTAAACCCAAAACACAAAAGCCAAAACCCAAAGCCCTAAACTGTTAACCCAAAGCCCTAAACTATAAACCCCAAACCCTAAACTCTAAACCTTAAACCCTAAACCATAAACCCTAATACCTAAGCCCTACACCATAATCACTAAACCTAAACTTTAAACCCTAAGCCCCAAACCCAAAAACCAAAATCCTAAAACCTACACCCTAGAGCCTGAACCATAAACCTTAAGCCCCAAACCCTAAACCCTCAACCCCAAACCCTAAACCCTAAACCCTAAACCTTAAAACCTAAACCGTAAACCTTATAGCCCGAACGCTAAACCCTAACCCCAAACCCTAAACCCTAAACCTAAACCCTAAACCCTAAACCCTAAACACTAAACCTTAAAAACTAAACCTTAAACCTTATAGCCTGAACGCTAAACCCAAACCCCATACCCTAAAAACTATACCCTAATACCTAAACCTTAAATCCTAAGCTCTAAACCTTAGAATCTAAGCACTAAACCTTACATCCTCTACCCTAAACCCTAAACCCTAAAACCCAAATCCTTAAACCTAAACCTTAAACCCTAAACCCTAAACCCTAAAAATAGAATTCCAAACCTACAGCCTAAACCCTAAACCCTAAACCCATAAAACACAAACCAGAAACCATAAACACTAAACCCAAAACCCAAAACCGTAATCTCTAAACTCGATACCCTAAACCCATAAACATAAACACCAAACCCTAAACCCCAAATCATAAACCCAAAACCCGAAACCCTAAACCCTAAACCCTGAAAAATAAACACTAAACACTCTACCCCTAACCCTAAAACATAAACTGCAAACCCTATACCCCAAAACCTAAACCCAAAACACAAAACCCAAAAACCCAAAGCCCTAAACCGTTAACCCAAAGCCCTAAACCATAAACCCCAAACCCTAAACCCTTAATTTTAAACCCTAAACCATAAACCCTAATACCTAAACCCTACACCATAATCACTTAACCTAAACTTTAAACCCTAACCCCAAACCCAAAAACCAAAATCCTAAAACCTACACCCTAAAGCCTAAACCGTAAATCCTAAACCCTAAACCCTAAACCCTAAACCCTAAACCCTAAACCTTAAAACCTAAACCATAAACCTTATAGCCAGAACGCTAAACCCTAACCCCATACCCTAAAAAATAAACCCTAATCCCTAAATCCAAAACAGTGAACCTTAAATCCTTGGCTTTGAACCTTAGAATCTAAGCCCTAAACCCTACATCCTCTGCCCTAAACCCTAAACGCTAAACCCTAAAACCCAAATCATTAAACCTAACCCTTAAACCCTAAACCCCAAACCCTAAAAATAGAATCCAAAACCTACTGCCTAAACCGTAAACCCTAAACCCTAAACCCATAAAACATAAACCATAAACCCTAAACCCAAAACCATAACCCTAAACCCAAAATCGTAAACCCTAAACCCTACACCATAAACACTTAAACCTAAACACCAAACCCTAAACCACAAACCATAAACCTTAAACCCGAAACCCTAAACCCTAAACCCTAAACCCTAAACCCTGAATAATAAACACTAAACACTCTATCCCTAACCCTAAAACATAAACTGCAAAGCCTATACCCCAAAACCTAAACCCAAAACACAAAACCAAAAACCCAAAACCCAAAGCCCTAAATCATAAGCACCAAACCCTAAACCCTAAACCTTAAACCCTAAACCATAATCCCTAATACCTGACCCCTACACCATAATCACTAAACCTAAATTTTAAACCCTAAACCGCAAACCCAAAAACCAAAATCCTAAAACCAACACCCTAAAGCCTAAACCGTAAATCCTAAACCCCAAACCATAAACCCTAAACCCCAATCCCTAAACCCTAAACCCCAAACCCTAAACCCTAAAACTTAAAACCTAAACCGTAAACCTTATAGCCTGAACGCTAAACCCTAACCCCATACCCTAAAAACTAAAACCTAATCCCTAAACCCAAAACACTAAACCATAAATCCTAAGCTCTAAACCTTAGAATCTAAGTCCTAAACCCTACATCCTCTACCATAAACCCTAAACCCTGAAACCCAAATCCTTAAACCTAAACCTTAAACCCTAAACCCTAAACCCTAAAAACAGAATTCCAAACCTACAGCCTAATTCCTAAACCCCAAACCCTAAACCCTAAACCCAAAATCGTAAACCCTAAACCCTATACCCTAAACCCTTAAACCTAAACATGAAAACCTAAACCCCAAACCATAAACCCTAAACCCAAAACCCTAAAAAATAAACACTAAACACTCTACCCCTAACCCTAAAACATAAACTGCAAACCCTGTACCCCAAAACCTAAACCCAAAACACAAAACCCAAAAACCCAAAGCCCTAAACCCTTAATTTTAAACCCTAAACCATAAACCCTAATACCTAAGCCCTACACCATAATCACTAAACCTAAACTTTAAACCCTAACCCCAAACCCAAAAACCAAAATCCTAAAACCTACACCCTAAAGCCTAAACCCTAAACCCTAAACCCTAAACCCTAAACCCTAAACCTTAAAACCTAAACCATAAACCTTATAGCCTGAACGCTAAACCCTAACCCCATACCCTAAAAAATAAACCCTAATCCCTAAATCCAAAACAGTGTACCTTAAATCCTTAGCTCTGAACCTTAGAATCTAAGCCCTAAACCCTACATCCTCTGCCCTAAACCCTAAACGCTAAACCCTAAAACCCAAATCATTAAACCTAACCCTTAAACCCTAAACCCCAAACCCTAAAAATAGAATCCAAAACCTACTGCCTAAACCGTAAACCCTAAACCCTAAACCCATAAAACATAAACCATAAACCCTAAACCCAAAACCATAACCCTAAACCCAAAATCGTAAACCCTAAACCCTACACCATAAATACTTAAACCTAAACACCAAACCCTAAACCACAAACCATAAACCTTAAACCCGAAACCCTAAACCCTAAACCCTAAACCCTAAATCCTGAATAATAAACACTAAACACTCTATCCCTAACCCTAAAACATAAAATGCAAAGCCTATACCCCAAAACCTAAACCCAAAACACAAAACCCAAAACCCAAAACCCAAAGCCCTAAAACATAAGCCCCAAACCCTAAACCCTAAACCTTAAACCCTAAACCATAATCCCTAATACCTAACCCCTACACCAAAATCACTAAACCTAAATTTTAAACCCTAAACCGCAAACCCAAAAATCAAATCCTAAAACCTACACCCTAAAGCCTAAACCGTAAATCCTAAACCCCAATCCCTAAACCCTAAACCCCAAACCCTAAACCCTAAAACTTAAAACCTAAACCGTAGACCTTATAGCCTGAACGCTAAACCCTAACCCCATACCCTAAAAACTAAAACCTAATCCCTAAACCCAAAACACTAAACCATAAATCCTAACCTCTAAACCTTAGAATCTAAGTCCTAAACCCTACATTCTCTACCGTAAACCCTAAACCCTGAAACCCAAATCCTTAAACCTAAACCTTAAACCCTAAACCCTAAACCCTAAAAACAAATTCCAAACCTACAGCCTAATTCCTAAACCCCAAACCCTAAACCCTAAACCCAAAATCGTAAACCCTAAACCCTATACCCTAAACCCTTAAACCTAAACAAGAAAACCTAAACCCCAAACCATAAACCCTAAACCCAAAACCCTAAAAAATAAACACTAAACACTCTACCCCTAACCCTAAGACATAAACAGCAAACCCTATACGCTAAAACCTAAACCCAAAACACGAAACCCAAAACCCAAAGCCCTAAACTGTTAACCCAAAGCCCTAAACCATAAACCCCAAACCCTAAACGCTAAACCTTAAACCCTAAACCATAAACCCTAATACCTATGCCCTACACCATAATCACTAAACCTAAACTTCAAACACTAAGCCCCAAACCCAAAAACCGAAATCCTAAAACCTACACCCTAAAGCCTAAAACCTGAACCCTAAACCCTAAACCCTAAACCCTAAACCCATAAAACACAAACCATAAACCATAAACACTAAACCCAAAACCCAAAACCCAAAACCGTAATCTCTAAATCTGATACCCTAAACCCATAAACATAAAACCTAAACCCTAAACCCCAAATCATAAACCCTAAACCCGAAACCCTAAACCCTAAACCCATAAAATAAACACTAAACACTATACCCCTAGCCCTAAAACATAAACTGCAAATCCTATACCCCAAAACCTAATCCCAAAACACAAAACGCAAAACAGAAAGCCCAAAACCGTTAACCCAATGCCCTAAACTATAAACCCCAAACCCTAAACCCTAAACATTAAACCCTAAACCATAAACCCTAATACCTAAGCCCTACACCATAATCACTAAACCAAAACTTTAAACCCTATGCCCCAAACCCAAAAACCAAAATCCTAAAGCCTACACCCTAAAGCCTAAACCGTAAACCCTCAGCCCTAAACCCTAAACCCTAAACCATAAACCCTAAACCCTAAACCCTAAAACCTAAACCTTAAAACGTAAACCTTAATCCTTAAACCGTATAGCCTGAACGCTAGACCCTAACCCCATACCCTAAAAACAAAACCCTAATACCTAAACGCAAAACACTAAACCATAAATCCTAAGCTCTAAACCTTAGAATCTAAGCCCTAAACCCTACATCCTCTACCCTAAACCCTAAACCCTAAACCCTAAAACCCAAATCCTTAAACCTAAACCTTAAACCCTAAACCTTAAACCCTAAAAACCGAATCCAAAACCTATAGCCTAAACCCATAAAATATAAACCATAAACCCTAAAGCCAAAACCATAAACCCTAAACCCAAACCCGTAAACCCTAAACTCTATACCCTGAACACTTAAACCAAAACACCAAACCCTAATCCCCAGACCATAACCCCTAAACCCCAAACCCTAAGCCCTAAATCCTAAATAATAAACACTAAACACTCTACCCCTAACCCGAAAAC
>NW_024868538.1:10542-18992 GCF_013358625.1 Macadamia integrifolia | reverse complement strand
CCTAAGCTCTAAACCTTAGAATCTAAGCACTAAACCTTACATCCTCTACCCTAAACCCTAAACCCTAAAACCCAAATCCTTAAACCTAAACCTTAAACCCTAAACCCTAAACCCTAAAAATAGAATTCCAAACCTACAGCCTAAACCCTAAACCCTAAACCCATAAAACACAAACCAGAAACCATAAACACTAAACCCAAAACCCAAAACCGTAATCTCTAAACCCGATACCCTAAACCCATAAACATAAACACCAAACCCTAAACCCCAAATCATAAACCCAAAACCCGAAACCCTAAACCCTAAACCCTGAAAAATAAACACTAAACACTCTACCCCTAACCCTAAAACATAAACTGCAAACCCTATACCCCAAAACCTAAACCCAAAACACAAAACCCAAAACCCAAAGCCCTAAACCGTTAACCCAAAGCCCTAAACCATAAACCCCAAACCCTAAACCCTTACTTAAACCCTAAACCATAAACCCTAATACCTAAGCCCTACACCATAATCACTAAACCTAAACTTTAAACCCTAACCCCAAACCCAAAAACCAAAATCCTAAAACCTACACCCTAAAGCCTAAACCGTAAACCCTAAGCCCTAAACCCTAAACCCTAAACCCTAAACCCTAAACCTTAAAACCTAAACCATAAACCTTATAGCCTGAACGCTAAACCCTAACCCCATACCCTAAAAAATAAACCCTAATCCCTAAATCCAAAACACTGAACCTTAAATCCTTAGTTCTGAACCTTAGAATCTAAGCCCTAAACCTTACATCCTCTGCCCTAAAGCCTAAACGCTAAACCCTAAAATCCAAATCATTAAACCTAACCCTTAAACGCTAAACCCCAAACCCTAAAAATAGAATCCACAACCTACTGCCTAAACCGTAAACCCTAAAACCTAAACCCTAAACCCATAAAACATAAACCATAAACCCTAAACCCAAAACCATAACCCTAAACCCAAAATCGTAAACCCTAAACCCTACACCATAAACACTTAAACCTAAACACCAAACCCTAAACCACAAACTATAAACCTTAAACCCGAAACCCTAAACCCTAAACCCTAAACCTTGAATAATAAACACTAAACAATCTATCCCTAACCCTAAAACATAAACTGCAAAGCCTATACCCCAAAACCTAAACCCAAAACACAAAACCCAAAACCCAAAACCTAAAGCCCTAAATCATAAGCCACAAACCCTAAACCCTAAACCCTAAACCTTAAACCCTAAACCATAATCCCTAATACCTAACCCCTACACCATAATCACTAAACCAAAATTTTAAACCCTAAACCGCAAACCCAAAAACCAAAATCCTAAAACCTACACCCTAAAGCCTAAACCGTAAATCCTAAACCCCAAACCATAAACCCTAAACCCCAATCCCTAAACCCTAAATCCCAAACCCTAAACCCTAAAACTTAAAACCTAAACCGCATACCTTATAGCCTAAACGCTAAACCCTAACCCCATACCCTAAAAACTAATACCTAATCCCTAAACCCAAAACACTAAACCATAAATCCTAAGCTCTAAACTTTAGAATCTAAGTCCTAAACCCTACATCCTCTACCATAAACCCTAAACCCTGAAACCCAAATCCTTAAACCTAAACCTTAAACCCTAAACCCTAAACCCTAAAAACAGAATTCCAAACCTAGAGCCTAATTCCTAAACCTTAAACCCAAAACCCTAAACCCAAAACCGTAAACCCTAAACACTATACCCTAAACCCTTAAACCTAAACATGAAAACCTAAACCCCAGACCGTAAACCCTAAACCCAAAACCCTAAAAAATAAACACTAAACACTCTACCCCTAACCCTAAGACATAAACAGCAAACCCTATACCCTAAAACCTAATCCCAAAACACGTAACCCAAAACCCAAAACCCTAAACTGTTAAGCCAAAGCCCTAAACCATAAACCCCAAACCCTAAACCACAAACCCTAAACCCTAAACCATAAACCCTAATAGCTAAGCCCTACACCATAATCACAAAACCAAAACTTTAAACACTAAGTCCCAAACCCAAAAACCAAAATCCTAAAACCTACACCGTAAAGGCTAAACCCTAAACCCTAAACCCTAAACCCTAAACCCAAAACCCTAAACAGTAAACCCTATACCGTAAACCCTAAACCCTAAACCCTAAATCCTAAACCCTAAACCTAAACCTTAAAACCTAAACCGTAAACCCTAAACCCTATACCCTAAACACTTAAACCTAGACACCAAACCCTAAACCACAAACCATAAACCCTAAACCCGAAACCCTAAACCCTAAACGCTAAACCCTGAATAATAAACGCTAAACACTCTATCCCTAACCCTAAAACATAAACTGCAAAGCCTATACCGCAAAACCTAAACAAAAAACACAAAACCCGAAACCAAAAACCCAAAGCCCTATACCATAAGCCCCAAACCCTATACCCTAAACCTTAAACCCTAAACCATAATCCCTAATGCCTAAGCCCAACACCATAATCACTAAACCTAAATTTTAAACCCTAAACCGCAAACCCAAAAACCAAAATCCTAAAACCTACACCCTAAAGCCTAAACCGTAAATCCTAAACCCCAAACCATAAACCCTAAACCCCAATCCCTAAACCCTAAACCCCAAACCCTAAACCCTAAAACTTAAAACGTAAACCGTAAACCTTATAGCCTGAACGCTAAACCCTAACCCCATACCCTAAACACTAAAACCTAATCCCTAAACCCAAAACACTAAACCATAAATCCTAAGCTCTAAACCTTAGAATCTAAGTCCTAAACCCTACATCGTCTACCATAAACCCTAAACCCTGAAACCCAAATCCATAAACCTAAACCTTAAACCCTAAACCCTAAACCCTAAAAATAGAATTCCAAACCTACAGCCTAATTCCTAAACCCCAAACCCAAAACCCTAAACCCAAAACCGTAAACCCTAAACACTATACCCTAAACCCTTAAACCTAAACATGAAAACCTAAACCCCAAACCATAAACCCTAAACCCAAAACCCTAAAAAATAAACACTAAACACTCTACCCCTAACCCTAAGACATAAACAGCAAACCCTATACCCTAAAACCTAAACCCAAAACAGAAAACCCAAAACCCGAAGCCCTAAACTGTTAACCCAAAGCCCTAAACCATAAACCCCAAACCCTAAACCTTAAATCTTAAACCCTAAACCATAAACCCTAATAGCTAAGCCCTACACCATAATCACAAAACCAAAACTTTAAACACTAAGCCCCAAACCCAAAAACCAAAATCCTAAAACCTACACCGTAAAGGCTAAACCCTAAACCCTAAACCCTAAACCGTAAACCCTAAACCCTAAAGCCTAAACCCTATACCCTAAACCCTAAACCCTAAACCTTAAAACCTAAACCGTAAACCCTAAACCCTATACCCTAAACACTTAAACCTAGACACCGAACCCTAAACCACAAACCATAAACCATAAACCCGAAACCCTAAACCCTAAACCCTAAACCCTGAATAATAAACACTAAACACTCTATCCCTAACCCTAAAACATAAACTGCAAAGCCTATACCCCAAAACCTAAACAAAAAACACAAAACCCGAAACCAAAAACCCAAAGCCCTAAACCATAAGCCCCAAACCCTATACCCTAAACCTTAAACCCTAAACCATAATCCCTAATGCCTAAGCCCTACACCATAATCACTAAACCAAAATTTTAAACCCTAAACCGCAAACCCAAAAACCAAAATCCTAAAACCTACACCCTAAAGCCTAAACCCTAAACCCTAAACCCTAAACCCTAAACCCCAAACCCTAAACACTAAACCCCAAACCCTAAACCCTTAAACTTAAAACCTAAACCGTAAACCTTATAGCCTGAAAGCTAAACCCTAACCCCATACCCTAAAAACTAAAACCTAATCCCTAAACCCAAAACACTAAACCATAAATCCTAAGCTCTAAACCTTAGAATCTAAGTCCTAAAACCTACATCCTCTACCATAAACCCTAAACCCTAAACCCTAAACCCTAAAACCCAAATCCTTAAACCTAAACCGTAAACCCTAAACCCTAAACCCTAAACCCTAAAAACAGAATTCCAAACCTAGAACCTAATTCCTAAACCCTAAACCCAAAACCCAAGACCGTAAACCCTAAACCCTATACCCTAAACCCTTAAACCTAAACACGAAAACCTAAACCCCAAACCATAAACCCCAAACTCGAAACCCTAAACCCTAAACCCTGAAAAATAAACACTAAACACTCTACCCCTAACCCTAAGACATAAACTGCAAACCCTATACCCCAAAACCTAAACCCAAAACACGAAACCCAAAACCCAAAGCCCTAAACTGTTAACCCAAAGCCCTAAACCATAAATCCCAAACCCTAAACGCTAAACCTTAAACCCTAAACCATAAACCCTAATACCTAAGCCCTACACCATAATCACTAAACCTAAACTTTAAACACTAAGCCCCAAACCCAAAAACCGAAATCCTAAAACCTACACCCTAAAGCCTAAAACCTAAACCCTAAACCCTAAACCCTAAACCCTAAACCCTAAATCCTAAACCGTAAACCGTGAACCCTAAACCCTAAACCGTAAACCCTAAACCCTAAACCCTAAACCCTAAACCCTAAATCCTAAACCCTAAACCCTAAACCTTAAAACCTAAATCATAAACCCTAAACCCTATACCCTAAACACTTAAACCTAAACACCAAACCCTAAACCACTAACCATAAACCCTAAACCCGAAACCCTAAACCCTAAACCCTGAATAATAAACACTAAATACTTTATCCCTAACCCTAAAACATAAACTGCAAAGCCTATACCCCAAAACCTAAACCCAAAACACAAAACCCAAAACCCAAAGCCCTAAACCGTTAACCCAAAGCCCTAAACCATGAGCCCCGAACCCTAAACCCTAAACCTAAAAGCCTAAACCATAAACCCTAATACCTTAGCCCTGCACCATAATCACTAAACCTAAACTTTAAACCCTAAATCCCAAACCCAAAAACCAAAATCCTAAAACCTACACCCTAAAGCCTAAACCGTAAACCCTAAACCCTAAACCCTAAACCCCAAACCCTAAACCCTAAACCTTAAAACCTAAACCGTAAACCTTATAGCCTGAACGCTAAACCCTAACCCCATACCCTAAAAACTACATTCTAATCCCTAAACCCAAAACACTAAACCTTAAATCCTAAGCTCTAAAACTTAGAATCTATACCCTAAACCCTACATCCTATACCCTAAACCCTAAACGCTAAAACCCAAATCCCTAAACCTAAACCTTAAACCCTAAAACAAGAATTCCAAACCTACACCCTAAACCCTAAAACCAGAATCCCAAACCTACACCCTAAACCTTAAACCCTAACCCCTAAACCCGTAAATAAAAAACCATAAACCCTAAGCCCTAAATCCTAAACCATAAACCCTAAACCCAAAATCGTAAACCCTAAACCCTATACACAAAACACTTCAACCTAAACACCAAATCCTAAACCTCAAACCATAAACCCAAAACCTAAAACCCTATAAGCTAAACCCATAACTATAAACACTAAATACTAAACCCCCAACCCCAAAAAAAAAAACTGCAAAGCCTATACCTCAAACCCTAAACCCAAAACACAAAACCCAAAAGCTAAAGCCCTAAGCCGTTAACCCAAAGCCCAAAACCGGAAACCCCAAACCTTAAACCCTAAGCCTTAAACCCTAAACCATAAACCCTAACACCTAAGCCCTAAATTATAAACACTAAACAATAAACCCTAAACCCTTAGCCCAATACCCTAAAACCTAAACCATATACCCTAAACCCTACACCTTAAACCGAAAACAGCAAGCCCTATACCCTAAACCCGAAACCCTAAAGCCTAAACCTTAAAATCTAAACCCAAAATCCAACATCCTATACCAGAAAGCCAAAACCATAAAACTCTAGTCCCTAAACCGAAAACATAAACCCTAAACCCTAAACCCTAAAACCAAAATTCTAAAACCTTCACCCTAAATTATAAAGCCAAAAGCCCTCAGGCCAGAGCCCGAAAACCTAAACCATAAACCCTAAACCCTAAACCCTATACCCTAAACAAAAAACCGCAAACCGTAACCCCTAAACACTAAACCCTAAACCCTAAACCCTAATTCCTAAACCGTGAACCCTAAATCCTAAACCCCAAATCCTAAACACTAAACAACAATCCGAAACCGTGTACCCTAAAAACTAAAACATAAAACCCTAATCCCTAAACCCTAAAGACTAAACCTTATATCCTAAGCCCTAAACCTTAAAATATAAACCCTAAATCCAACATCCCATAACCTAACACCAAAACCCTAAAACCATAATCACTAAACCTAAACTTTAAACTAAAAACCCTAAACCCTAAAACCAAAACCCTAAAACCCTAAACCCTAAACCCTAAAACCCTAAAACCCTAAACCCGAAACCTTAAAACCTAAACCGTAAACCTTATAGCCTGAACGCTAAACCCCAACCTCATACCCTAAAAACTAAACCCTAATCCCGAAACCCAAAACACTACACCTTAAATCCTAAGCTCTAAACCCTAGAATCTAATCCCAAAACCTTACATCCTCTACCCTAAACCCTAAACCCTAAAACCCAAATCCTTAAACCTAAACTTTAAACCCTAAATCCAAAACCCTAAAAACAGAATCCCAAACCTACAGCCTAAACCCTAAACCCTAAACCCAAAAAACATAAACCTTAAACCCTAAAGTCAAAACCATAAATCCTAAACCTAAAACCGTAAACCCTAAACCCGATACCCTAAACACTTAAACCTAAACACCAAACCCTAAACCCAAAACCATAAACCCTAAACCCGAAACCCTAAACCCTAAACCCTGAATAATAAACACTAAACACTAGACCCCTAACCCTAAAACATAAACTGCAAAGCCTATACCCCAAAACCTAAACCCAAAACACAAAACCCAAAACCCAAGCCCTAAACCGTAAGCCCCAAACCCTAAACCCAAAACGTTAAACCCTAAACCATAAACCCAAATACCTAAGCCCTACACCATAATCACTAAACCTAAACTTTAAAACCTAAACCCCAAACCCAAAATACCAAAATCCTAAAACTTACACCCTAAAGCCTAAACCGTAAACCCTAAACCCTAAACCCGAAACCCTAAACCCCAAACCCTAAACCCAAAACCCTAAACCTTAAAACCTAAACCGTAAACCTTATAGCCTGAACCCTAAACCCTAACCCCATACCCAAAAAACAAAACCCTAATCCCTAAACCCAAAACACTAAACCTTAAATCCAAAGCTCTAAACCATAGAATCTAAGTCCTAAACCCTACATCCTCTACCATAAACCCTAAACCCTGAAGCCCAAATCCTTAAAGCTAAACCTTAAACCCTAAAAATAGAATTCCAAACCTACAGCCTAAACCCTAAACCCTAAACCCATAAAACATAAACCCTAAAGTCTAAACCATAAACCCAAAACCCAAAACCCAAAACAGTAAACCCAAACCCTAGACCCTAAACCCTTAAACCTAAACACCAAACCCTAAACCCCAAACCATAAGCCCTAAACCAGAAACCCTAAACCGTAAACCCTAAAAAACAAACACTAAACACTCTACCCCTAACCCTAAGACATAAACCGCAAACCCTATACCCCAAAACCTAAACCCAAAACACAAAACCTAAAACACAAAGCCCTAAACCGTTAACCCAAAGCCCTAATCCGTAAAACCTAAACCCTAAACCCTAAACCCTAAACCTTAAACCCTAAACCATAAACCCTAGTACCTAAGCCCTACACCATAATCACTAAACCTAAACTTTAAACCCTAAGCCCCAAACCCAAAAACCAAAATCCAAAAACCTAAACCCTAAAGTCTAAACCCTAAACCCTAAACCCTAAACCCTAAACCCTAAACCCTAAACCCTAAACCCTAAACCCTAAACCCTAAACCCTAAAACCTAAACCTTAAAACTTATAGCCTGAACGCTAAACCCTAACCCCATACCTTAAAAACTAAACCCTAATCCCTAAACCCAAAACACTAAACCTTAAATCCTAAGCTCTAAACCTTAGACAGTAATCCCTAAACCTTACATCCTCTACCCTAAACCCTAAACCCTAAAACCCAAATCCTTAAACCAAAACCTTAAACCCTAAATCCTGAACCATACAAACAGAATCCCAAACCTACAGCCCAAACCCTAAACCCTAAACCCAAAAAACATAAACCTTAAACCCTAAACCCTAAACCATGAATAATAAACGCTAAATAGTATACCCCAAACCCTAAAACATAAACTGCAAAGCCTACACCCTAAAACCTAAACCCAAAACACAAAACCCAAAACCCCAAACCCAAGCCCTAAACCATAAGCCCCAAACCCCTAAACCCT
>NW_024868538.1:5481-7526 GCF_013358625.1 Macadamia integrifolia | reverse complement strand
AAACCTAAACCCAAAACACAAAACCCAAAACCCAAGCCCTAAACCATAAGCCCCAAACACTAAACCCTAAACCTTAAACCCTAAACTATAAACCCTAATACCTAAGCCCTACACCATAATCACTAAAGCTAAACTTTAAACCCTAAACCACAAACCCAAAAACCAAAATCCTAAAACCAACACCCTAAAGCCTAAACCGTAAACCCAAAACCCTAAACCCCAAACCCTAAATCCTAAACCCTGAATCTTAAAACCTAAACCATAAACCTTATAGCCTGAACGCTAAACCCTAACCCCATACCCTAAAAACTAAACCCTAATCCCAAAACCCAAAACACTAAACATTAAATCCTAAGCTCTAAACCTTAGAATCTAAGTTCTAAACTCTACATCCTCTACCATAAACCCTAAACCCTGAAGCCCAAATCCTTAAACCTAAACCTTAAACCTTAAACCCTAAACCCTAAAAACAGAATTCCAAACCTACAGCCTCAACCCTAAACCCTAAACCCATAAAACATAAACCCTAAACCCTAAACCCTAAACCCAAAACCCAAAACCGTAAACCCCAAACCCTATACCCTAAACCCTTAAACCTAAACACGAAACCCTAAACCCCAAACCATAAGCCCTAAACCAGAAACCCTAAACCCTAAACCCTGAAAAATAGACACCAAACACTCTACCCCTAACCCAAAAACATAAACTACAAACCCTATACCCCAAAACCTAAACCCAAAACTTAAAACCCAAAACACAAAGCCCTAAACCATTAACCCAAGGCCCTAATCCATAAACCCTAAACCTTAAACCCTAAACCTTAAACCCTAAACCGTAAACACTAATACCTAAGCCCTACACCATAATCACTAAACCTAAACTTTAAACCCTAAACCCCAAACCCAAAAACCAAAATTCTAAAACCTACACCCTAAACCCTAAACCGTAAACCCTAAACCCTAAACCCTAAACCCTATACCCTAAACCCTAAACCCTAAACCCTAAACCCTAAACCTTAAACCCAAAACCATAAACCCTAATACCCAAGCCTTACACCATAATCACAAAACCTAAACTTTAAACCCAAAAACCAAAATCCTAAAACCTACACCCTAAAGCCTAAACCGTAAACCCTAGACCCTAAACCCTAAACCCTAAACCCTAAACCCTAAACCTTAAAACCTAAACCTTAAACCTTATAGCCTGAACGCTAAACCCTAACCCCATACCCTAAAAACTAAACCCTAATCCCTAAACCCAAAACACTAAACCTTAATTCCTAAGCTCTAAACCTTAGACCCTAATCCCTAAACCTTACATCCTCTACCCTAAACCCTAAACCCTAAAACCCAAATCCTTAAACCAAAACCTTAAACCCTAAATCCTAAACCCTAAAAACAGAATCCCAAACCTACAGCCTAAACCCTAAACCCTAAACCCATAAAACATAAACCTTAAACCGTAAAGCGAAAACCATAAATCCTAAACCCAAAACCGTAAACCCTAAACCTTTTACCCTAAACACTTAAACCATAACACCAAACCCTAAACCCAAAACCATAAACCCTAAGCCCGAAACCCTAAACCCTAAACCCTAAACACTATACCCCTAACCCTAAAACATAAACTGCAATGCCTATACCCCAAAACCTAAACCCAAAACACAAAACCCAAAACCCTAGCCCTAAACCATAAGCCCCAAACACTAAACCCTAAACCTTAAACCCTAAACTATAAACCCTAATACCTAAGCCCTACACCATAATCACTAAAGCTAAACTTTAAACCCTAAACCACAAACCCAAAAACCAAAATCCTAAAACCAACACCCTAAAGCCTAAACCGTAAACCCAAAACCCTAAACCCCAAACCCTAAACCCCAAACCCTAAATCCTAAACCCTGAATCTTAAAACCTAAACCGTAAACCTTATAGCCTGAACGCTAAACCCTAACCCCATACCCTAAAAACTAAACCCTAATCCCAAAACCCAAAACACTAAACATTAAATCCTAAGCTCTAAACCTTAGAATCTAAGTTCTAAAC
>NW_024868538.1:0-5461 GCF_013358625.1 Macadamia integrifolia | reverse complement strand
ACCCAAAACACAAAACCCAAAACACAAAGCCCTAAACCGTTAACCCAAAGCCCAAATCCATAAACCCTAAACAATAAACCCTAAACCTTAAACCCTAAACCAAAAACCCTAATACCTAAGCCTACACCATAATCATTAAACCTAAACTTTAAACCCTAAACCCCAAACCCAAAAACCAAAATCCGAAAACCTACACCCTAAAGCCTAAACCGTAAACCCTAAACCCTAAACCCTAAACCCTAAACCCTAAACCCTAAACCTTAAACCTTATAGCCTGAACGCTAAACCCTAACCCCATACCCTAAAAACTATACCTAATCCCTAAACCCAAAACACTAAACCTTAAATCCTAAGCTCTAAACCTTAGACCCTAATCCCCAAACCTTACATCCTCTACCCTAAACCCTAAACCCTAAACCCTAAAACCCAAATCCTTAAACCAAAACCTTAAACCCTAAATCCTAAACCCTAAAAGCAGAATCCCAAACCTAGTGCCTAAACCCTAAACCCTAAACCCATAAAACAAAAACCTTAAACCCTAAAGCCAAAACCATAAATCCTAAACCCAAAACCGTAAACCCTAAACCCTATACCCTAAACATTTAAACCTAAACACCAAACCCTAAACCCAAAACCATAAACCCGAAACCCTAAACCCTAAACCCTGAATAATAAACACTAAACCCAAAACACAAAACCCAAAACCCAAGCCCTAAACCGTAAGCCCCAAACCCTAAACCCTAAACCTTAAACCCTAAACCATAAACCCTAATACCTAAGCCCTACACCATAATCACTAAACCTAAACTTTAAACCCTAAACCCCAAACCCAAAAACCAAAATCCTAAAACCTACACCGTAAAGCCTAAACCGTAAACCCGAAACCCTAAACCCTAAACCCTAAACCCCAAATCCTAAACCCTAAAGCCAAAACCATAAATCCTAAACCCAAAACTGTAAACCCTAAACCCTATACCCTAAACCTTAATCCTAAACACCAAACCCTAAACCCAAAACCGTAAACACAAAACCCGAAACCCTAAACCCTAAACCCTGAATATTAAACACTAAACACTATACCCCAAACCCTAAAACATAAACTGCAAAGCCTACACCCCAAAACGTAAACCCAAAACACAAAACCCAAATCCCAAGCCCTTAACCATAAGCCCCAAACCCTAAACCCTAAACCTTAAACCCTAAACCCTAAACCTTAACACCTACACCAAAATCCCTAATACCTAAGCCCTACACCATAATCACTAAACCTAAACTTTAAACCCTAAACCCCAAACCCGAAAACCAAAATCCTAAAACCTACACCCTAAACCCCAAACCGTAAACCCTAAACCGTAAACCCTAAACCGTAAACCCTAAACCCTAAACCTTAAAACCTAAACATTGAACCTTATAGCCTGAACGCTAAACCCTAACCCCATACCCTAAAAACTAAACCCTAATCCCTAAACCCAAAACACTAAACCATAAATCCTAAGCTCTAAACCTTAGACCCTAATCCCTAAACCTTACCTCCTCCACCCTAAACCCTAAACACTAAACCCTAAAACCCAAATCCTTAAACCTAAACCATAAACCCAAAACCCTAAACCCTAAATATAGAATCCAAATCCTACAGCCTAAACCCTAAACCCTAAACCCATAGAACATAAACCATAAACCCTAAACCCGAAACCATAAACCCTAAACCAAAAACCGTAAACCCTCAACCCTATACCCTAAACACTTAAACCTAAACACCAAACCCTAAACCCTAAACCCTCAACCCGGAACCCTAAACCCTAAACCCTGAATAACAAACACTAAACACTCAACCCCTAACCCTGAAACACAAACAGCAAAGCCTATACCCCAAAACCTAAACCCAAAACACAAAACCCAAAACCCAAAACCCAAAGCCCTAAACTGTTAACCCAAAGCCCTAAACCCTAAACCTTAAACCCTAAACCCTAAACCTTAAACCCTAAACCCTAAACCATAAACCCTAATACCTAACCCATACACCATAATCAGTAAACCTAAACTTTAAACCCTACACCCCAAACCCAAAAACTAAAATCCTAAAACCTACACCCTAAAGCCTAAACCCTAAACCCTAAACCCCACACCCAAAAACCAAAATCCTAAAACCTACACCCTAAAGCCTTAACCGTAAACCCTAAACCCTAAGCCCTAAACCCTAAACCCCAAACCCTAAACCCTAAACCTTAAAACCTAAACTGTAAACCTTAACCCCATACCCTAAAAACTAAACCCTAATCCCTAAACCCAAAACACCAAAGCCCTAAACCGTTAACCCCAAGCCCTAAACCATAAGCCCCAAACGTTAAACCCTAAACCTTAAACCCTAAACCATAAACCCAAATACCTAAGCCCTACCCCATAATCACTAAACGTAAACTTCAAACCCTAAGCCCCAAACCCCAAAACCAAAATCCGAAAACCTACACCCTAAAGCCTAAACCGTAAACCCTAACCCCTAAAGCGTAAACCCCGAACCCTAAACCCGAAACCCGAAACCATAAAACATAAACCGTATACCTTGCAGCCTGAACGCTAAACCCTAACCCCATACCCTAAAAACTAAACCCTAATCCCTCAACCCAAAACACTAAACCTTAAATCCTAAGCTCTAAACGTTAGACTCCAAGTCCTAAGCCCTACATCCTCTACCATAAACCCTAAACCCTAAAACCCAAATCCTTAAACCTAAACCTTAAACCCTAAACCCTAAACCCTAAAAACAAAATTCCAAACCTACAGCCTAAACCCTAAACCCTAAACCCATAAAACATAAACCATAAACCCAAAACCCTAAACCCTAAACCCAAAACCCAAAACCGTAAACCATAAACCCAATACCCTAAACCCTTAAACCTTAACACCAAACCCTGAACCCCAAAAAAAAAACCTTAAACCCGAAACCCTAAACCCTAAACCCTAAAAAATAAACACTAAACACTCTACCCCTAACCCTAAAACATAAACTGCAAACCCTATACCCCAAAACCTAAACCCAAAACACAAAACCCAAAACCCAAAGCCCTAAACGATAAACCCCAAACCCTAAACCCTAAACCTCAAACCCTAAACCATAAACCCTAATACCTAAGCCCTACACCATAATCACTAAACCTAAACTTTAATCCCTAAGCCCCAAACCCCAAAACCAAAATCCTAACACCTACACCCTAAAGCCTAAACCGTAAACCCTAAACCCTAAACCATAAACCCTAAACCTTAAAACCTAAACCGTAAACCTTATAGCCTCAACGCTAAACCTTAACCCCATACCCTAAAAGCTAAACCCTAATCCCTAAACCCAAAACACTGAACCTTAAATGCTAAGCTCTAAACCTTAGAATCTAAGCCCTAAACCCTACAACCTCTACCCTAAACCCTAAACCCTAAACGCTAAAACCCAAATCCTTAAACCTAAATCTTAAGCCCAAAACCCTAAACCCTAAAAATAGAATCCAAAACCTTCAGCCTAAACCCTAAACCCTAAACCCATAGAACATAAACCATAAACCCTAAACCCGAAACCATAAACCCTAAACCCAAAATCGTAAACCTTCATCCCCATACCCTAAACACTTAAACCTAAACACCAAACCCTAAACCCCAAACTATAAACCCTAAACCCGAAACCCTAAACCCTAAACCCTGAATAATAAACACTAAACACTCTATCCCCTAACCCTAAAACATAAACAGCAAAGCCTATACCCCAAAACTTAAACCCAAAACACAAAACCCAAAACCCAAAGCCCTAAACTGTTAACCGAAAGCCCTAAACCATAAGCCCCAAGCCCTTAACCCTAAACCTTAAACCCTAAACCATAAACCCTAATACCTAAGCCCTACACCATAATCAGTAAACCTAAACTTTAAACCCTACACCCCAAACCCAAAAACCAAAATCCTAAAACCTACACCCTAAAGACTAAACCCTAAACCCTAAACCCCAGACCCAAAAACAAAAATCGTAAAACCTACACCCTAAAACCCTAAGCCCTAAACCCTAAACCCCAAACCGTAAACCCTAAACCTTAAAACCTAACCGTAAACCTTATAGCCTGAACGCTAAACCCTAACCCCATACCCTAAAAACCAAACCCTAATCCCTAAACCCAAAACACTAAACCTTAAATCCTAAGCTCTAAACCTTAGAATCTAAGTCCTAAACCCTACATCCTTTACCATAAACGCTAAACCCTGAAACCCAAATCCTTAAACCTAAACCTTAAACCCTAAACCTTAAACCCTAAACCCTAAAAACAGAATTCCAAACCTACAGCCTAAACCCTAAACCCTAAACCCCTAAAACATAAATCATAAACCCTAAACCCTAAACCCAAAATCGTAAACCCTAAACCATATACCCTAAACCTTTAAACCTAAACACCAAACCCTAAACACCACACCATTAACCCTAAACCTTGAAAAATAAACTCTAAACACTCTACCCCTAACCCTAAAACATAAACTGCAAACCGTATACCCCAAAACCTAAACCCAAAATACAAAACCCAAAACCCAAAGCCCTAAACCGTTAACCCAAAGCCCTAAACCATAAACCCCAAACCCTAAACCCTAAACCCTAAACCTTAAACACTAAACCATAAACCCTAATACCTAAGCCCTACACCATAATCACTAAACCTAAACTTTAAACCCTAAGCCCTAAACCCTAAACCCCAAACCCAAAACCCTAAACCTTAAAACCTAAACCGTAAACCTTATAGCCTGAACGCTAAACCCTAACCCCATACCCTAAAAACTAAACCCTAATCCCTAAACCCAAAAGACTAAACCATAAATCCTAAGCTCTAAACCATAGAATCTAAGCTCTAAACCCTACATCCTCTACCCTAAACCCTAAACCCTAAACCCTAAAACCCAAATCCTTAAACCTAAACCATAAACCCTAAACCCTAAACCCTAAAAATAGAATACAAAACCTACAGCCTAAACCCTAAACCCTAAACCCTAAACCCATAAAATATAAACCATAAACCCTAAACCCAAAACCTTAAACCCTAAACCCAAAACCGTAAACCCTAAACCCTAAGCCCTAAACCCTAAACCCCAAACCCTAAACCCTAAACCTTAAAACCTAAACTGTAAACCTTAACCCCATACCCTAAAAACTAAACCCTAATCCCTAAACCCAAAACACCAAAGCCCTAAACCGTTAACCCCAAGCCCTAAACCATAAGCCCCAAACGTTAAACCCTAAACCTTAAACCCTAAACCATAAACCCAAATACCTAAGCCCTACCCCATAATCACTAAACGTAAACTTCAAACCCTAAGCCCCAAACCCCAAAACCAAAATCCGAAAACCTACACCCTAAAGCCTAAACCGTAAACCCTAACCCCTAAAGCGTAAACCCCGAACCCTAAACCCGAAACCCGAAACCATAAAACATAAACCGTA
>NW_024868537.1:0-91882 GCF_013358625.1 Macadamia integrifolia | reverse complement strand
TATGCTGATCTTTAATATAGATTTGGCCACTTGGACCACCTTGGCATATGTCTGTAGTTTCAACCCAATTATGGTTGACCCAATACCTAGCCTCAACCCTTTCTCAAACCTCTTAGCCTTGGCCCTATCACTTTTGAGATGATAAGGAGAAAAATGGAATAGCTCCTCAAAGCATTGTTGATACTCAAGCATGGACCAAGATCCTTACACCAATTGGCAGAACTTACTCTCTCTCTTATCCCAGAAGTATTCTAAAAATAGTTCTCAAAGAAGGCCCCTTTAAAGTCCTCCCAAGTGGGATTTGGGTTACTCACCCTCAGAATGGGCTTAGTAGTACTACACCAAGGGCTCATAGCACTCCACCAATCATCAGCCTCATTTTGTAGTTATTTTACAGTTGGTAGCTTGCACATAAGATTTTTTGCTCCTCGGTGTAGCCCATTAGCCTAAACACTTTCTCCATGCCACCAATCCACCTTGAAATAAATGACAGATCCTAGCCCACCTTTGAGAAGCATGGGGGCCTAAGCCTCTGAAGCTTCTCCATCATCTTGGTCAACTCCGTCTAACCCTCTACATGTACCTGGGCTTGTTCTAGTGTTGGATCATGTACATGTCCATGCACATGTTTCTGTCCTTGCTATGCACATGCCCATGCAGTCACCCTTATGCTCCACCAGACATTTGGAGAGTGGCCGAGCCGACGGGCACTAGGATGAGTGTCGGGGGAGTAGGGGGTATGGGTGGTGCATCACGAGCTACATTTTCCATTTGGATCTGATTATCGATCCCAGCCATGAAATGGTTCTATCTTTCTTTAACCTCCCTCATCATATTATTCACGATGGAGGCAACATCATAAGCGGTGAGCACCAGTGGAGCCAAGGGTGCATTTTGAGGTTTACCCCAGTTCCACATAGGGAAGCGGGTGGTGATGCACGTGATTGAGATCAGGACCGGGTGTTCTGACATGACATAATTCCTATGGAGGAATTCAATTAGTTCACATGCATGTACAAGTTCGCATGTTATAGGAACACATGCATACATTGTGGGGCCCATATGCTTACACAAAAAGCAATTTAGGGTTAAAGCATGCATAAATGGGGTCCACCAAGTATTGGAATCCAATCTCACACATATTAGGGAGGAAATCCCGAATTAAGGAAGCAAATATAATAATATAAAAGAAAATAAAATAAAAATTTATTCTCAAAAATGTTCACTGGAAACAGGGAGGTTTTTCACTAGAAATATGGGTTAGTTCATCGAAAATATCAGTCATATTTTCGGTGACCAAAACAAAGAGAAAAATTGAATGATGGTGCTCACTAGAAACACTCAGCAGAAACAGGCCCAGTGTTTCCATTGGGTTGTTTTTGGTGGACCAAAAATCGTTATATATAGGCTCGGGTTTGGCGTTTATTTCACAAAACCATTCTAACTTGTGGAGAAGGAGAGGAAACGACCAAGGAAGGTTCTCCAACAAATTCCCCACCTTTCTCTTGTGATTTTATGACTGATTAGCATTGCCTACGCATCCAAGGTGAGTTCTCTTTCTTCTCTGACCTAGGTATTTGTATTCTTCTCTATGAGATTTTTTTCAGCTTTCTAACTTAGGTTTTATTCTCTAAAACCTTAGGAATCTTATCGAAGTAATGTCCTATCATCATGTTCGTCCCTGCCGTGGTGTTGCACAACTAATCATTCCTGAAGGGGATAAGTACGACAAACAACCGTTTTGCTCTGTGGCTGAATAGGACCATTGGTAAAACTTTGAATATCAAAATGTGGATCTGGGAAAGTACGTGTGGACTAGGGATTTTTGGAAGTTTTGCCTTTGCCAATGCTTCGAGGCCATTGAGTGGTATCACATTCTGAAACGCAACACAAAGTACTACTACCTACGGCTGGTGAGGTTATTCTACTATAGCCTCCAATGCGAGAACCGTTGTATGGAAGAGAAGAGGATCACTTCTTATGTGAAGGGGGTCAAAATCTCCTTCGATATGAGGCAATTGGAGAATATTTTTATGGTCTAACGCAAGAGAGAGCTGGCCTACTACCCTCCTAGGACTCCAGCCTATGAGTTTGAAAATCTTGGGGTCCTATAAGAAATGAACAACATGCTCACCAAGGAAACTTTTGGATGGGAGTGTACTATTAACTACCGAGCTGCCCCGAAGGTCATCTGTAGGGTAGTTCAGCTGAATGTCCTTCCTACTTGTGGCCACTATGATGAGGTGTCAATGCTACATGCCTATGTTATGTACTGTGTGTACATAGGGGTGCCAATTCACCTTCCCTACCTACTGGTGTGGACCACGGTGACCAAGTTTGAGGGAGGGGGTTCTAACTGATGTGTTCCTCCGCTTTGGGGTAGACTTGGAAGGTGAGGGGTTCTTGGGAGATGATGTAATAGACTTCAACTAGGACTCCCTGAAGAAGATGACTCTAGACATGAGTGAGGTCTCACCCGATGAGGCTGAGGAGGAATAGCTGATGGAGGTGGAGGATCACCTGGGAGATGGTGCTGGAGGTGTTGGTAGAGGTGCTGAGGGAGATGGTGGAGATGCTGATGGGGCTAGTGGTGGTGCTGGTGGAGGTTTTGGTGGAGTTGGTGGTATTCCACCACTTGACCCATAGAATATGGGTTCCACTATTGCCTCCTCTCTCGTAGCACTAGAGGTGCAAGGCCTTGTGGTCTCAACAATGTGATGGCCCACCTGGACACCACCACAAACCTATTGAGGAGAATGGACAACCGACTTGAGAGCATGGATAGGAGCTACTGTCTCATGGATAATAGGGTGGGCTCCCTTGAGGCACAGATGCAAGAAATGATCTTCCACCTTGCCATTCCAGTGCCACCTTATGGAGCATAGAATCAGCCCTAGAATCAAGCTCAAGGCCAAGGGTAGCATCAGCAGCAGTAGGATCAGTAGGAGTAGTGGCTTATGTTGCCACTGTAGTTATAGGATTTTTCAGTTTATGCTTTCTTTAAAATTTCATGGTCTAGTTGTTAGTTGAAGTTTATTTTCTGTCATTTACTTCTGTTATTTGAATTTCTAGATTTAGGCTAGTTAGGATTTCCAGGTTTTTGTCTTTTATTTTGAGAGAATTGGTGTGAGCTTATGTACTCAGTTCTTGATTATAAGGAAACGGCTTTGACACCTATACTTGTCTCTTAATTGTGTAATTCCTATTATTTGTTGTCTTTAAATTTTTTTTTTAAATCCTATTTTCCCGAGTCATGGTTTGGTTGAGATTGTGAGTTAAGGTAGAGTATTGCGCTTTGATACCAAGCTGTCACACCCCACTTCCAGTAGACCCAACTTACCATGTAGGAATACTGGTGAAGTGAGTAAGATGCTTACCTGTCTTACGAACCTACCAGGATCCCTTATAGCAGTGCCCTAACAATTCAAAATCTCACAACACAACCAACTAAGCAGCAGAATCAAAGTATAACAACGGAATCATAAGTAGAATGGGAAAATCTAGTGATACTGTAAATATCCATAACCAATTTATCTGTTTACAAATATCCAAGACTTAAAATATTAAATTCAAAGTATACCATGCACAATCTGTATCAGAAAAACAAAATAAGCCATACACCTCATGGTGTCGAGTATGCACATACATCACAGGAAAAATCCTGGTCATACTCCCCTGCTTCCGACATCCACCAATCACTCACTTCGTACTCGGGTCCTAAGAAAAGAGAGTCACAAGCCATAGGCATGACTGTACCTACATCATCGTCTAAAAGGGGACATATACATGGGGTGAGCTTTCCAACTCACTCAGTGAGGGGTGGGGTTCATGCACAACCAAATAAAAGCAGTCACATAAATAATTCCTTGGTATATGGTGTTGAGGCAGTTCTACCTGTGGAAATCCTTGTACCATCCGTAAGGATGCTCCTTAATAGTCAGTTACCTAAAGGAGAATGGGTGAAGACCAGATATGACGAGCTCAATTTTCTCGATGAAAGACATATGAAGGCCATGGATAGTCTAAGGAAATATCAACTAAGGATGGCAAGGGCCTTCAATAAGAATGTGAAGCTCCATCACATAGAAGAGGGTGAGCCTTTTTTTGGGGAACAAAGAGGCCCAATTCATGACCTAAGATGGAAATTCAGGCCCAACTAGAGTGGTCCGGTCCATTCACTATCAAAGAAATTCTACCAAGCAAGGCTTTAAAGCTCACGAACCTCAACGGCGAAGAAATACCCAGACTGGTTAACATGGATCAACTCAAGAGATATTATGTCTGAAAGGATGAATAGCCCGAACTATGCTAGACCTGATTCCTCTCAAGGGATATGTAGGAAACTTGACATGTGCAAGTGCGGTCTCACCTCAAGGCAATAAATTGGTTCCTAGATTAATAATTAAGGTATCTAAAAAGATCATCATAGCTTGTGTCCCCCAAGAATAGCCATTTAGCATACAAGGCCATTAGGTATCTTTCATCAACCTATGGTACTCCAAATTCTTATTCAGAATTTCACCCCCCAAAAGTGGCCACACGGCACCAGTATATCAAGGCCTATTCATTCCCCATCATTGATTAGTAAAAAAAAAAAGGGAAAATTTGATGCAACAGTGGTAAAGGTTTGGTTGTGTCAATAGTTAATGAGTGATACTTTGACAAAACATCACATCTGCTCTTTGTTTGTGATGATTGTAGGAAAGGTCATAGGCTCTTTGGATGAGACATTAAGAAAATGGACCTTGGACATAAACATAATGGCACTAGGACTGCAAGAATCTATGAATATGTCAATGCTCAGTCAGATTGGGTGCATAAAATTACATCATAATTTACTCTGACATATGCTTCAACACACGTATTTTGGTTTGGGTTGGTTGAGATCTACCCAACTCTCGAAGAATTCCGAGTTTGTATGTTATCTTAACCTAAGGGCAAATTGATTCAACCATCCTTGAAGAAAGACTACTCAAAAGAAATTCAGGATTCTTCGGATGGGAAAAGGAGGAAATGAAGTAGTTCACTAGATATGGGAAGATCGACATTCTGAAGGTGGATGGGATCTTCATTCAGTATCTATCACTAGGAGGAATCAATCAGCAAATATCACAGTATGCTTATCTACTTTGCATGATAGCTCGCTATGTTCTCTGAACTCCCAGACGTGATGCACCACTTGTTCTGATAGAAGTGGTAAAGCAATTGAAGGAAGGAGGTGATATCATCCCTATAGTCCTTGAAGAAACACTCAAGGGATTTGATGAAATAAGCCATTGCTATAGATTTGGACTTAATCATTATTAAGGAAATCCTACTATTTTCCAACTTTGGCTACTTGAAAAACTGAAGTTGATCAGGCCGTTAAATGAATGCCAACTTGAAGCTAGTGGTAGGAAAGTTATCTCCATGTCATTCACTTGGTAGTAAAGTGAGGTGATATTTGGATTTTTGTGTTATTTCGATTATTCTAATAAAGACTTGAGTTGTGGAATTAATCGTGCCTAAAAATTCAAACTCATAAATAACGGAGATTTTCTTTATGCTAAAGATAAATGCCAACAAGAGGTTGCCCAGTGTAACACAGAGAATCAGGATCTTACTCAGAGGATGGCAAACTCGTGATTGGCACCTGCTAGCTCCTCGATGTTCCATGAGGATGACCCTGAGTACGGCTCAGATGAGGATTTTGACTCTTAGGGATATGTTCTTGTAGTTCCTGCAAACACAAGCATATGAATATCTTTTTTTTTTTCTTCTTTTTCTTTTTCCTTCTCTATGTTTATTCCTTTTTTTTTTCTTTTTGTATTTCCAGACTTGGCATTTTATGGAGCTGACTTATCTCCTTACAGCAACATTCTCCCCTTCCTTGGAAATATAGTGAATGGTCAAAATAAGAGCAAATAAAGAAGGACAAGGTTAGAGAAGGGATGATACCTTATCAAGCACCACCTCACATAAACTCTGGTGCATTCTCCTAATCACCGCATAGGCCTCCGAAGACACCTGATGAAAACTATGGGAGCCAAAAGAAGTTAAAGGACAATCAAATGAGAAGTGGTAGGATACTCACACAGTCATATGGAATGGGCATCCCAAGAGAAGCATCTTTATCCAGTCTACATTCCAAGAGCTGAGGGATATTGGGATGGGCTGCATTAGGATAAGACTAACCTGGGAAACCATGAAAGGGGATAGTGGCCATATTATGAGAACCACCTGCAGTAGTGGAAGGCCCGACATGGGAAGAACCAATAGTATATGTGGCCAGATAAAAGAAGGGGCTGCATGTCGTGTCCTCCATTGAAAGAACATCAATGAAAGCAAAAAAAAAAAAAAAAAAAACGGATTTGATGTATGAAAAGGATATTCAAGAAGGGAAACATACTAATGGGCCTCTAGGACCCAAAGGAGTATAGACGATCTCTTCCTCAAGGAAGGTCCCGTAATCCCCACTCTGGTCTAGGAAGGAATCATCCTATATTCCTTCAGCCAATCCCTCAATCTGATCCGCAAGGATGCGCTCTGGGTGATGCATGGTAGGTGGAGGAAGACAAGGAGGGAAGCACATGTGAGAATCAGACCACTGGAGGGCGACCTACTCTCCCAAATACCAAGCGTGGCCCCAAAGACCCCTAAATAGAGCTCAGCTCTCTATCAAGTGCCTGGCTAGAGCAATCTCACCAAGGTCAGGAAACCTAAGATGTTGAAACAGCTTCCAAGTAACCTGCAAATTCAGAAGAGGTAAGTATAGCACAACATAGAGGGAAATTCAATGTCAAACATGACTTACCTCTATAAGCCCATTCAAAAGGGAGAGAGCAGTGGTCCCTAGAGGATGGCGGTGGCCCTTGAGTACCTAACCATTTTCCCATCTCATGGCTATGGGGAAGAACAATGCTTAAGGAGCCTTTAGTATGGGGGCCATAATCTCAAGTGTTCATAACACCAGGGCTGAATTAAAAAGTCAAAGTAAGGAGGTGCAATCAAATGAAAGGAAATGTGTGTAGGCTACCTGGAGAATTTAGCCCACTCCCTTGAGGCCCTGATCTCCATATGATAAAAGGTCAAAAGTCCACAATAGGTAAGCATAGGCTGCCCCACCCCATTCCCAAGTGTCCACCTTCTGAAGGTTCCGAAAGAGGACAGCCATGTAGATGTCCACCCCACCTTGGAGGTCACTAAAAAGACACTAACCCACAATAAATAGGAGAAAGGAATGGTCACTTGTGCAATCATACCAGGGTTCACTCTCAGGCCAATCCTCCACCAACAAGCATTGATCTCACCTAGGCAGACATATTTCTGATCATCCTGGATGTCAACACCTGTCAAGTCTGTGAACTCTCTTGTCGTCAGAGTCTCAGGAAGGATTAGGGGTCTCTCCCCAAATGGTATGCCTGTTAAGGCATAGAAAAACAAGGGTGTGATGGTAATCTCACCTGTAGGGAGATGGAAAGAGTGACTACTAAGCCACCACTGCTCAATCAAACCTCCTGCCAATGCCGGGCTAAACATCTTGGTCTCAAATAATGAGGTCAATCTGGTCAGGTAAGATGAATCTACTATCCCATTGACCTTGGGAGGAAGCACTTTGTACCAATTCCAAGCCAAATTTGGATGATCGTATCTAGCCAATGTGGGTGGTTCTCCCCCATTGAACCTCTAAAAATAAAAAATAATAAAAAATGAATAAAATAATAATAAATATATAATAAATTAAAAAATAACAAAAATAATGAATGAATAAAGTGAAATGAATAAAATGCAAAGACTCATCCATGTGCCCCATACGGAGTTACATATGTGACCCGGAGTCCTCTCGAGCATCCATCCAGTATACCTATCCGCAGGACCCTAGTCCCCCTTAAATGAACTACCGTAACTCTCTGTGCCATCTAACCGGATTCCTCCGCAAGTCCTCTTTATTCTCTCGGTCATATTTTTTAAAATTACAGGGAACCATAAGAAGTTTCACGATTTACAAAAAATCCCAAAAAGATTTCAAATTCTCCAAATGGCTCCTTCCTCAAGAACTTTGAAGATCTTCAAAGAGAGGATGAAGAACTTCAAAGAAAACTTAAAGATCTTTGAATAAAAATTTGAAAAAACCCGACAAAATGTGAACTTCAAATGATCTTCAAATCTTCAAGGAAATTCAAAAAACCCAAGCTCACCCACCCACAACTCGTTCTCAACTTAGAAAAATCTGAATGAGAAATGAGTAAAGGGGGACCATTTTATGGTTAAAAAATTTGTTTTCTAAAAAAAAAAAATTCTCTTTTTGAAATTCTAATTCCAAGATGTAACTCAAAGATTCTTACCACAAGATTCAAGATGCAAATCAAATTCAAATCACATTCAAATCAAATTCAAATGGAAAGTCAAATTCAAGATTCATGTGGAAAGTAAAAAATTCATGCCAAATTCATGGAAAGCAAAATTCAAATCAAGCCCAAAGCAAATCAAGATTCCAATTCAAATGTCTAAATTCAAGAGTCCCAATCAAAGGTCAAAAGGTAGAAAAAAATCAAGAAAGAAAGAATCTCATTGAACCAGCCCCAAGCGGCCCAATCTCATTGAACCGGCCCCAAGTGGCCAATCCCATTGGTCAATTCCCTCGACTGGCATATGGAAGTCCAACCTAAGAAAAGCCAAGAACCGAATACCAATGTCTTTTACAGGATTGAAAGAGTAGCGATTATCTTTCCTATAATGACAATCCCAGATAGCCTAGATTCATTAAAAAAAACCCAGCCTTGAGAATAGATAGCCCAGATTGGTTCAAAAGAACCACCTTGGAGACCAAATACCCCAGATTGGTTCGAAAGACCCAGCTTGGAGAACCAATAGCCCAGATTGGTTCGAAAGACCTAGCCTGGAGACCAGATAGCCCAGATTAGTTCAAAAGACCTAGCCTAGAGACTAGATAGCCCAAGTTGGTTTGAAAGTCCAGCCTGGGGACCAAATATCCCTAGACTAGCATATAGAAGCCCAGCCTAGGAAAAGACAAAGATCAAGTGCTAACATATTTTGTAGGATTGAAAGAGCAGCGAATTTCTTTCCTATAATCAATGGCCCAGGTAAGATCCTAAACTGTGATTAGTTAAAGATATTTTCTGTTGCATTTTCAACTCCATCATTGATGAGCAAGATGACGGCAGTACATGCTCTGGGTGACAAAATGTGGTTATTATTTTCTTTGCCCTTCGACTATTGGTACAGGCCTCAGCCAAAGAGGGGCATTCTTTAGACACCCGATTTTGTCACCCTCCCCTGGCTATGATGACTTACAAATCTTAGATGCAACTTTTCACTTTCGATCGACAAAGATGATAATTGACTGAGATAACCCAACCCAAAAACATTCCATACTCACCAAAAAATCCCAAAAATCCCCTACAAGAGAAAAGAAGGGTCCAATTATGACTTTTTATATAGAAAGGAATCACGTCCAAGGTGATCGTATAGATACATAGTACTTAGAATCATGATTCCAATGGTATATGGTACGTCAAAATCGGACCATCAGATCTCCCACAAACATTCTAAAAAATTACTCTATGAGCACCCAAACCCCCACACCTTGCCTTGAGCACCCAAACACCGCCCGTGCAAGCCCCCACACCTTGCCTTGAGTTCCCAAACCCCACCCATGTAAGCCCCCACAACTTGCCTTGAGCACCCAAACCTCGCCCACACATGCACCAACCTTGCCCAACATTGCGCGTCCTCACGCACACCATTCGCTTTGTGAGCCCTGTGAACCCTGGCACCCCCGTCGAAGCCTCGGTGCCCCTATTGAAACCCCATGTGCACCTACCTAGACCCACGAGGTCTGAGCACCCCCATCGAAGCCTTGACACCGCCACCGATGATTGAAATCCTTATTCCGATGACCAAATTTATGAAGAGATTCCTTCTTTACCTGCTTGTGTACTCTACATTGCCCCGCTAGCATACCCTACACCGTGACCTCCCATTGGCCCAAAAATGCATCTTTTCATTTCATTGGCCCAAAAAAGTATCTCTACACCTTATTGGGGAAAGAAATTCACCCTTCACCCCATTAGTCCAAAAGTTCACTCTGTTACCCCATTGGTTTAGAAAAATCACTTTTTAACCCATTAGCGAAGGAAATTCCCCTTTCCTCCCCATTGGTCCAAAAAAACTATAAATACCCCCTCACTTTTGTTTTACACACTCAAGCCTCCTAGTGAGCACCCCTTGTAGAGAAGCTCTGCCCTCTCTCCTCCCTCCCCCCTTGAGATTCTTCAAATCTTTGGAGAGATCTTCATAAGATCCAAAGTGTTCTTCGGGCCTTTGAAGTTCCTCAATCATCTACTTTTTCGAGTGAGCATTTTGTGTGGGAGAAACTTTGCCTTAGTCTCCCCCCCTTTTTGAGGTTCTTCAAGTCTTCGGAGCTATCTTCATAAGATCCAAAGTGTTCTTTGGGCCTTCAAAGTTCCTCAATCATTTAATTTCATTAAGCCCTCCAATAGCCTTTTCCTAGTAGAAACTATGCCAGAGTTCCACCTCAGCCTAGCCTCCTATAGCCTATCCCCAGTGGAAGCTCTACCAGAGTGCCACCTCAACCTAGCCCTCCTATAGCCTGTCTCTAGTGGAAGCTCTGTCAGAGTGCCACCTCAGCCAAAATCTAGAAGTAGCCCATCCCTAACGGAAGCTCTGTCGAATTGACACCTTAGTCTAAGCCTGAAAGTAACCGCTCCTAGCTGGAACTCTGTCTGAATATTATTACAGTCAACATCTCTGAAAAAAGGAAGTTGGAGGTCAAGACCATCTTCCCCTGAGCTGGGAGAATCCACAAGAAAGTTCATGCCAACATTAATCAGGGGGTCCACACCTCTTGACCCGAAACAGGGGTCAAGCTTAGGTATAATTACTCAACCGAATTAGTATAATGTAGACTTTATATTGACCCTATTTTAGTGTACATAATTATTTAAATTCAGTCAATGTATATATGTGTGATAACTTAGCCATGTATGCAGAATAGGAATAATTATGGAAAATGTTCGTTCTCAAGCATCTAGTAGGAAGACCGGTTGAATAAGGTAGATTGTGTGCCTAACACCGTCCCAATTCTACAACCTGACACGTACCCTAAATCTCAAGACTAGACCAACTTTTAAGCCATTTTCTCAAGAATCGGGCCTACCCCTAGGTCCTAATCCCATATTCTAAGGTGGTGACTCCAAACCCTTTTGCATGATCACAATCCCCCGTATTGGACCACTCTAGGAAAGTCATCTCTAAGTGACCTACAAGTTCAGAAGCAATGAGTACAACATAAGGCGAAGGAAAAATCAGAGCCAAATATGACTTTCCTCAGTAAGCTCGTTCAAGAGAGAGCGAGAGGTGGTCCCTGGAGGAAGGCGTCGGCCCCTAAGAATCTAATGATCACCCCATGTTGTGGTCACAGGGAAAAAGGATTCCTGTGGGTCACTTAGTATGGGAGCCACAATCCCCAGATGCTCATAACACCAGGGCTGATTTGGAGAAATCAAGATAAGAAGATGCAGCCAAATGAAAAGAAAGGTGTCTGATTAGGGACCTGGATGATGTAGCCTGCTCCCTTGAGGCCACGGTCTCCATATGCCAAAAGATCAAGTGTCTGCAGTAACTATGCATAGGCCGCCCCGCCCTAGTCCTAATTTCAGAAAAGGTAACCATAGTATCTATCCTACCTTGAAGGGTGCTAAAGAGGCATTACCCCACAGAAAATAGGAGGGAGGAGCAATGCAAACCAAAGAAAGCCCAACCCATCCATGAGGATACCTTGGTTAATAATTTGGGAATCGACCATTGCCCTTGAGAGGTAAAAATTGGTGCTACCCTAGATGATGAAGAAGCAAAGTAGGTGATCAATCTTCTAAAGGAGTTTTCTGAAGTCTTTGCCTGGTCTTATGAAGATATGCCTAGGATAGACCCCAACATTATGCAACATCATTTGCCAACCTACCCCGGGGCAAAACCTATTAAGTAAAAACTCAGAAGAATGAATCCATAATGGAGTGAAAAGATCAGAGAAGAAGTCATGAAACAGTGGAATGTAGGGTTTCTACAAGTGGTGGAGTACCCCCAATGGTTCGCCAACATAGTACCAGTGCCAAAGAAAGATGGCAAGGTAAGAACGTGCATAGATTTCCAAGATCTTAACAGAGTAATCCTTAAGGATCACTTCCCACTACCTCACATTGATGTAATAGTTGGCAACACAGCGGAGCATGCCTTGCTATCATTCATGGTTGGATTCTCAAGACACAATCAAGTGAGCATGCATCCAGAGGATCGTGAGAAGACCACCTTCACCACTCCGTGGGGAACTTATTATTACAAGGTAATGCCCTTTAGACTGAAGAATGCTAGGGCAACTTATCAGAGAGCAGCCACAGCCATACTGCATGATATGATGAACAAAGGTGTGGAAGTCTATATAGACGACATGATAGTGAAGTCAAGGGATCCGCAAGGGCATGCCCCCAGGCTACGGAGATTCTTTAAAAGAATCAAGAAGTATTAGCTGAAGTTGAATCCTCAGAAGTGTGTATTTGACACAACAACAGAAAAATTGTCAGGATTCTGGGTGAGTGAAAGGGGCATCGAAGTTGACCTTGTCAAGATCAAGGTAATCCAAGAAATGCCCACACCTCGGATTGAGAAGGAGATACAGAGATTCTTGAGTCATATTCAATATATCAGCAGGTTCATAGCTCAATTGACTACGATCTGTGAGCCAATCCTCAAACTTTTGAAGAAGGATCAATCCATAGAATGGAATGAGCAATGTTAACAAGATTTTGATAAGATAAAAGGATATTTTATAAACCCACCAGTATTGACACCATAGTGGAAGGGGAACCACTTCTGTTGTACTTATCAATGGGAGAATATTCCATGGGCTCATTACTAGCACAAAAGAAAACAGAGAAGGGGATAGAGCATGCCATATACTACCTTAGTAAAAAGTTCTTGCAATATGAGACACGGTACACATCTTTGGAAACAACTTGTGCTACACTAATTTGGGTAACAAAAAGGTTACGACACTAAATGGTAGCTTATTTGGTACGTTTGATCTCAAGGATGGATCCAATCAAGTACCTCTTTGAGAAACCAGCTCTAGCAGGAATGATGGCTCGATGGATGCTATTGCTATCAGAATTTGACATCACCTATGTTACTCAGAAATCTATCAAGGGACAAGCTATAGCTGATCATTTGGCTACCCACCCCACAGAAGATGAAAGAGCCTTGGATGATGACTTTCCGGATGAAGGAAATCACAATAATAGAAGGAGAAGACACAGCTAATGAATGGGAGTTATTCTTCGATGGAGCAGCTAACAAAAAGGGGTGTGGTGCAAGAATATTTCTTGTTACTCCAGACGGCCTTTACTTGCCTTCATCATTCTGCCTTGATTTCCCCTGCACCAACAATATCGTTGAATATGAAGCTTGTGCATTAGGACTAGAAACCACTCTGACCATTGGGGTAAAAAGGACCAACGTGTATGGTGATTCATCCATTGCCATCTGTCAAACGCAATGAAAGTGGAAAACCAGGGATGAGAAGCTGAAGCCGTATCAAGAACATCTGGAAGAGGTGATTGGACACTTTGAGAAGATCTCATTTGAATACTTCCAAAGGGATAGCAATCGGTTTGTCGATGCCCTTACAACCTTGGCATCCATGGTAGAATGCAATCCCATGGCTAGAGTTTGGCCATTCTTAGTGGAACAAAGAAGTAGGCCCATTTAGCAGAATATGGTGAACTCCCTCACCATAGATGGTCAGTCTTGGTTTGCTCATCTAGTGGATTTCATCAGGGAAAAGAAGTATCCGATTAAAGCTACAAATAGAGAAAAGAAATTTCTAAGGAGATATGCCACCCAATTTATTCTTCAAGGGGACTTGTTATATAAGAGATCCTATAATGGAATACAGTTGTTATGTGTGGATGAAGAGCAAACTACAACAATCATGGAGGAAATTCATCAAGGCCTTTGCATACACCACATGAATGCTAAGATGCTAGCTAAGAAGATTCTCAGATTGGGATACTATTGGAACACAATGGAAGCAGACTGTGTGAGCTTTGTCAAGCAATGCCCCAAATGTTAGATATTTACCAACATCACACACATCCCACTGATAGAATTGCATTCACTTAGTTCTCCTTGGCCATTCTCTACTTGGGGCATTGACATCATAGGGAAGATCAACCCCAAAGCATCCAATAGTCATGAGTTCATCTTGGTAGCCATTGATTATTTTATCAAATGGGTAGAAGCTCAATCATATGCAGTCCTCACATCTTTTAAGGTGGTAAAATTCATCAAAGAAAATATCATTTTCTTGTATGGAATGCCTCAGGAGCTAATATTGGACCAAGGGTCCCATTTATGGGGAAAAACTGATAAAATCTGCATAAAGTTTGGTATCAAAAGGCATCGCTCTACCACTTACAGGCCACATACCAATGGGGTAGTGGAAGCAACTAACAAGAATATCAAGATCGTCTTATAGAAAATGGCTGAAACACACAAAGATTGGGCGAATAAGTTGCCACTTACTTTATGGGCATATTGGACTTCTATACGATCATCGACAAGGGCAACTCCTTTTTTCTTAGTATATGGGGTTGATGCAGTCCTACCCGTAGAAATTCTAGTACCATCCCTAAGGATGCTCCAAGATAGTCAGTTATCTGAAGGAGAATGGGTGAAGGCCAGACATGAAAAGCTTATTTTTCTCGATGAAAGATGTATGAAGGCCATGGATAGTCTAAGGAAATATCAACTAAGGATGGCAAGGGCCTTCAATAAGAATGTGAAGCCCTGTCACACAGAAGAGGGTGAGCTTGTTCTTCAGGAATAAAGAGCCCCAATTCATGACCCAAGAGGAAAATTTAGACCCAACTAGAGTAGCCCATTCACTATCAAAGAAATTCTACTAGGCAAAGCTTTAATGCTCACAAACCTCAACGGCAAAGAAATACCCAGACTGGTTAGCATAGATCAACTCAAGAGATATTATGTTTGAAAGGGTGAATAGCCCGAACTACACTAGCCCCGATTCCTCTCAAAGGATATGTAGGAAACTTGACATGTGCAAGTGCGGTCTCAACAACCTCAAGGCAATAAATTGGTCCCTAGATTAATAATCAAGGTATCTAAAAGATCATCATAGCTTATGTCCCCAAAGAATTGCCATTTGGCATATAAGGCCATTAGGTATCTGTCATCCACCTATGGTCCTCTAAATTCTTGTCCAAAATTCCATCCCCCAAAATTCACCACCCGACACTAGTAAATCAAGGCCAGTTCATTCCTCACCTTTGATTAGTAAAAAAAAAAAAGAGAGAGAGAGAGAAAAAGAGACTTTGATGTAACAATGGTAAAGGTTTGGTTGTCTCAATAGCTAATGAGTAATGTTTTGAAAAATCACATCTCCTCTTTTTTTGTCATGCTTGCAGGAAAGGTCATGGATTCTTTAGATGAAACATTGAGAAAATGGACTTTGGACATAAACATTATGGCACCAGGACTGTTAGAATCTATGAGTATGCCAATTCTCAATTGGATCGATTGTGTAGAATTACATCACAATCTACTTCGACAAGTGCCTCAACATTGGATACTAACCTTCATGTATTTTGATTTGGGTTAGTTGAGATCTACCAAACTCTTGAAGAATTTCAAGTTTGTATGCTATCTCCACCTAAGGGCAGATTGATTCAACCATCTTTGAAGGAAGATTACTCAGAGGAAATTCAAGACTTCTTCAGATGGAAAAAGGAGAAAATGAAGCAGTTCATTAGATATAGGAAGATTGACATTTTAAAGGTGGCTAGGATATTCACTTGGCATCTATCACTGGGAGGAATCCATCAGCAAAGATCACAGGATGCTTATATACTTTGCATGATAGCTCGCTATGTTCTCCGAATTCTCGAATGTGGCGCGCTACTTATTCTGATAGAAGTGGTAAGGCAATTGAATGAAGGAGGTGATATCATGCCCATGGTCCTTGCAAAGACACTTAAGGGATTTGATGACATGAGCCACAGTCACAGAGTTGGAATTGATCATTATCAAGGAAGTACCATTATTTTCCAACTTTGGCTACTTGAGAAATTGAAATGACCAGGCCGTTAAATGGATGCTGGGGATAGGCTATAGGAGGGCTAGGCTAAGGTGACACTTTGATAGAGTTTTCGTTGGGGATAGGCTATGGGAGGGCTAGGATAAGGTGGTGGTCTGGCAGAGCTTCCGTTGGGGATAAGCTATGGGAGGGCTAGGCTGAGGTGGCACTTTAGCAAAGCTTCTACTGGGGATAGGCTAAGAGAGGGCTAGGATGAGGTGGCACTCAGCAGAGCATCCACTAGGGATAGGCTAGGATGAAGTTTAGAAAACTTCAAAGGGGTTGAAGAACTTTGAAGGCCTGAAGAACACTTCGAATCTATTAAGATCGCTTCGAAGACTTAAAAAACCTCAAAGGGGAAGGGAAGAGGGGAGTAGAGTTTCTCCTACAAAGGGTGCTCATATAGAACTTCAAAGAATTGAAAAACTTCTAAGGCCTGAAGAACACTTTGAAGATTTAAAGAACACTTCAAATCTATGAATATCACTTTAAAGACTTGAAGAACTTTAAAAGGGGAGGGGAGAGGGGAGTAGAATTTCTCCTACAAGGGGTGCTCACTTGGAGGCTTAAATGTGAAATTTCAAGAAGAGGGGGGTTATTTATAGTTTTATTGGTCCAATGGGGTAAAAAGAGGATTTCCCTGGGCAATGGGGTAAAAGGGGTGATTTTTTGTGCAATGGGTGAAAAGATGCTTTTCTTAGCCAATGGGGTGAACAAAGTAATTTTTTTGGCCAATGGGGTGAAAAGATGCTTTTTTGGCCAATGGAGTGAAAAGATTTTTTTTGGCTAATGGAGTGAAAAAGTTGCTTTTTTTTCCAATGGGATGTCTTGATGTAGGGTAAGCTAGCGAGGTGACGCGGGGTACGTATGCGAATGAAGAGGGAACCTCATCCAAAATTCGATCTCCAGAGTGGGGGAATCGATCACTGGAGGGAGTGCAAAGACGAGCGCGGGGGTGCATCAATGGAGGCGAGGGCACACAGAGTAGGGCAGGGCCACACATTAGGAGGGTCGAGGGCATGCAGAGGAGGATGGGGCTGGGTAGCAAGAGGGTGGGGGCATGCATCTTGAGGGTGGGCTGCACAATGGAGGGTGGGGGTGTCCATCTGGAAGCTGGGACCACGTAGTGGAGGGAGAGGCCATGTAGCAGAAGGGCTAGGGCGCATAGTTGAGGGTGGGGCTACACAATAGGAAAGTGGGGCATGCAGTGGGAGGGTGGGGGTATGCAGTGGGGGGCACGAGGGTTCACGAAATGAGGGTCAGGGTTGTGCGAGTATGGGCATAGCTTCGTGTGCATGGGCGGGACTTAGGGTGCATGGGTGAGGCTTGGTGTGATTGGGCAAGGCTTGGTGTGCATGGGCAAGACTTGGTGTGCATAGGCGGGGTTTGGTGTGCATGGGTGGGGGCACAGGGAAAATTCCATCTTCCAGGGAAGATTGTGGGAGATCCAACACTCCAATTTAGACACACCATATATCGTTGGAATTGTATTTCTGAGTACTATCCATCCATATGGTCACTTTGGACTAGATTTCGTATGTGTGATGTCATAATGGGACCCTTCTTTTCTCCCTCATGGGGTTTCTAAGGTTTTTTGGCAAGTATAGAATGTTTTAAGGTTTGATTACCTCAGTCAATTATCATCTCTGTCGATCAGAAGCAACAGGTCGTGTCCAGGATCCGTGAGTCATCATAGCCAAGGGAGGGTGAAAAAATTGGGTGTCTACAGAATGCCCCTCTTTGGTGGAGACCTGTGCCTATAGCCGAAGGGCAAAGAAAAGAACGATCACAGTTTGTCACTGGGAGCATGTATTGCCATCATCTTGCTCAATGATGATAGAGGTGAAAATGCAACAGGCAACATCTCTTAACTATTTCAAAGCTTAGAATCTTACCTAGATCGTCGATCATCAGACAGAGATTTAAGCCCTCTTAATCCTACAAAAAGCATTAGTATTTGGTTTGGCAATCCTTTTTCATGCCATTCTTGGGCCATCAATTGCAGGGATTTGCACCATTCCTGCAAAAGAAGTTAGTTTCTGACTTGGTCCAGTAATCCTTTTTCATGCCATTCCTAGGACATCGGTTGCACCATTCCTGCAAAGGATGTTAGTGTCTAATTTGTTTTGGCAATCCTTTTTCATGCCATTCTTGGGCCATCGATTGCAGGGATTCATGCCATTCCTATAAAAGAGGTTAGTATTTGATTTGGTTTGGCAATCCTTATTCATGCCATTCTAGAGCCAACAGTTGCAGGGATTCGCGCCATTCCTATAGAAGAGTTTAGCCAATTCGATCTTGATTTTTCTAGGGTGGGTCACTTGGATTGGTTTAGGAAAAATTTAGTCTTAGGCCGCTCAGACCGTGGGATCAGGTATCTTGATCTTAATGAGATTGGGCCACCTGGGGCCGATTCAATGCTTTGATCATGATCTTTGAAAATTGAATTTTGATTCTTGATTCTTTGAAAATTTGATTTGATTTATCTTGAATTGGGTTTGAACCTTGATTTGAATCTTGAACCTTGATTTTGAATCTTGATTGAAATTTTGAATTTGGTTTGAACCTTGATCTGAATCTTGGGTTTGATTTGAACCTTGATTTTTAATCTTAATTTGAATCTTGAATTTGGGTTTTGAGATTTGGTGGGAATTTCCACCATTTTTTTTTTTTTTTTTGCATAAATCCAAAATTTGGTAATAAAATGGTCCCCCCCTTCATTCACTTCTCATTTATGATTTTCCAGGTTGGGAGTGAGTTTGGAGTGGGTTAGCTCAGGTTTTCAGAGTTTTTGGAGATTTTCAAAGTCATACGAAGATCTTCATCATTTCTTCAAATTTCTTCGAAGATCTTCGAAATTCCTTTGAACTTCTTTGAAGATCTTCATCCTTTCTTCGAAGATCTTCAAAGGTCTTCATCCTTTCTTTGAAGATCTTCCAAGTTCTTGAGGAAGGAGTACTTTAGTGAATTAGAAAACTTTTTGAGCTTTTCTATAATTTTTTTATTTTTTGGGGATTTTCCATAATTTTGAAAACTCATGGCAGAAAGGCGAAGGAAAAAGACCTTCGGAGAGTGCCTTTTGGATGGCATAGCGGGCCATGATCCCTCGGCCGGGACGGGGGAGTACTTAGTTAGTTGGTACACCGGACAGACGCTCCAGGGGTCTCAGGGGTATATCTGTAATTCTATGTGGGGCACATGGGTAAGTCTATTTTGTTCCTCCTTGTTTATTATTTTTGAAAAATCATGCATTTATTATTATTTTGTTTTATTTTCTTCTCTCTTCTTTTAGGTGTCCCATGGGGACGGGCCTCCCACATTGGCCAGATACGGCCATCCAAACACAGTCTGGGAGTGGTATTAGGTACTTCCCTATAGGGTTAGGCGCTTCGTGGATGAGTCTTACCTGAGCCATTTGGCATTATTGGAGACCAAGAAGTTTAACTCTAGGTTGGTAGGAGGGTTGATCGAGTGGTGGTGGCCCAACACCCATTCTTTTCATTTGCTTGTGGGGGAGATTACCATTATGCCCTTCTGCTTTTATGCCCTAACAGGCATACCATTTGGGAGCAGACCTCTGATTCTGCCCGAGACTATAGAGGTAAACGATTTTCTAGATTTGACTGGGATCTCCATTTCCATGACTCAGAAGTCTATCCCCCTGGGTGATATCATAGCACGATGGTGGAGGTCCAATCTGAGAGTGAATCCTGATAGGATCCCACAGTTAGTATGCTCTTTCTTTCTATTTGCTATAAGGCATGCCTCTTTAGCATTCTCAAAGGTAGGATAGATAATTGCATGGCCATTCTCTTTCGGAACCTTAGGGATGTGGATTCATGGGATTGGGGCAGGGTAGCTTATGCGTACCTACTGCAGACGCTTGATCTTTTGGCTTATAGAGACCATGGCCTCAAGGGGACGAGCTACATCATCCAGGTAATCTCCTAATCATACACCTTTCATTTCATGAAGCTTGCATCTTTATCAACTCCTTATCTTGATTTCTTCGAATCAGCCCTGGTGTTATGAGCATCTGAGGATCATAGTTCCTGCATTGAATGATCCACAGGCATCCTTCTTTTCGGCCTCCATAAGATGGGGAGATAGTCATACACATAGGGGCTACCGTTCGTTCTCTTTTAAATGAGATCACTAAGGTAAGTCATACTTGCTTTTGATTTTCTTTTCTTTTACTTTGTGCTGTACTTATTGCTTCTGAATTTTGTAGGTCACTTGGAGACCCTTTCGACACCTTGGCTTTCCAGTTGCCACAGAGACTTCTTGGGCAATGCCTCTGACTGAGCGAAGGGTCCTATTTTGGGGCTTTAATGGCCATGCCTAGTATCCAGGGGAGCGGGTTACTTTTTAGTGGTTTGGCATGGATTGATGCTTTCCTCCTTGCTTTCCTCCTCCCACCATAGAATTTCTTTGACAATGAATGGGCCACTTCAATTAGGCCTGAATTTTCCTCTTGGGTCATGAATTGGGGCTTCACATTCTTGTTGAAGCCCCCTGCCATTCTTAGTTGATGTTTCCTTAGACTATCCATGGCCTTCATACATTTTTCATCGAGAAAATTGAGTTCGTCATGCTTTGGGGTTGATCTTCTCTATGAATTCAATGCCCCAAGTAGAGAATGGCCAAGGAGAACTGAATGAGTGTAATTCTTTTGGTGGGATGTGTATGATATGGGCAAATATCTGACATTTGTGGCAACTCTTGACAAAGCTCACACAATTTGCTTCTATTGTGTCCCAATAGCATCCCAGTCTGAAAGTCTGCTTTGCTAGCATCTTGGCATTCATATGGGGTCCGCAAAGACCCTGATGAATTTTCTCCATGATTATTCTAGCTTGATCTTCATCTACACATAGCAACTATATTCCATAATTGGATCTCTTGTATAACAAATCCCCTTGAAGAAAAAATTGGGTGGCATATCTCCTTAAGAACTTTTTTTCTCTATCGGTAACTTCAATCGGATACTTCCTTTACTTCGGTGAAGTCCACTATGTGAGCAAACCAAGACCGACCATCTATGGTGAGGGAGTACACCACATTCTGGTAAATGGGCCCACTTCTTTGTTCCACTAAGAATGGTCGGATCCTGGCCAGGTTGTATTCTACCATGGAAGCCAAGGTTGTAAGGGCATCGACAAACTGATTGTTTTCCATTTGGAAGTATTCAAATGAGATCTTCTCAAAGTATCCAATCACCTCTTCCATATGTTCTTGATACGACTTCAATTTCTTATTTCTACTCTTCCACTTTCCTTGTGTCTGACAGATGACAATGGCTGAATCTCTATACATCTTGATCCTTTTTTACCCCAATGGTCAGGGTTGTTTCTAGTCCCAATGCACAAGCTTCATATTTAGCAATGTTGTTGGTATAGGGGAAATCAAGATGGAAAGACGAAGACAAATAAAGACCCTCTAGAGTGACAAGCAATATCCCTGCACCACACCCCTTTTGGTTAGCTGCTCCATCAAAGAATAACTACCATTCATTAGCCATATCTTCTCCTTCCATTGTTGTGATTTCTTCATCTGGAAAGGAATCATCCAAGGTTCTTCCATCTTTTGTGGGGTGGGTAGCCAAGTGATCAGGTATAGCTTGCCCCTTGATAGACTTCTGACCAACATAGATGATGTCAAATTCTGATAGCAATAGTAGCCATCAAGTCGTCATTCTTGTTAGATCTAGTTTCTCAAAGAGATACTTGATTGGATCCATCCTTGAGATCAAAGATACTGAATAAGCTACCATGTAGTGTCGTAGCCTTTTTGTTGCCCAAATTAGTGCAGCACAAGTTCTTTCCAAAGATGTGTACCGTGTCTCATATTCCAAGAACTTCTTGCTGAGGTAGTTGTGAGGGTAGCAGCTGAAAAAAGAACCTCTTTTCCCCTTTTATGGGGGAAAAAGAGACTTTGGGCATTCGGTCCTCTCTCCTCTCCTCTTTTTTTTTTAAGGAGGGCTGTGTCGTGTGTGGTTAACCACGGGCCCCGAACCATTGTATTGCCGCTCAGAGATACGTGGGGGCCTATTTCATAGGAGTGTAGGGGTCGTCATTAAGACGGGTATTTGATAATGGTCCAATATGGTGGATTAGGATCATAAAAAAGGGGTTGGAGTTGCCACCTAGGATTATGGGCCTAGGACCCGGGGGTCAGCCCAATTCCTGAGAAAAAGGCCCGAAAGTTAGTCTAGTCCAGAGTTTTAGGGTACGTGTCAGGATGTAGAGTTAGGAAGGTGTTAAGTACCCAATCTACCCAGTTCAACCGATCTTCCTACTAGATGCTTGAAAATAAATATTTTCCACAATTATTCCTATTCCACATGCATGGCTAGATTATCACACATTTATACATTAACTGAATTTAAATAATTATGTACACTAAAACGAGATCAATATAAAGTCTACATTATACTAATTCGGGTGAGAGATTACACCTGAGTTTGACCCCTGTTTTAGGTCAAGAGGGGTGGCCCCGGATTAGTGTTGCCATGAGCTTTCTTGTGGATTCTCCTAGCTCAAGGGAAGATGTTCTTAACCTCCAACTTCGTTTTTTGAGAGATGCTAACTATGGTAATATTCGGACAAAGTTCTGGCTAGGAATGGTTACTTTTAGATTTGAACTTTGGCAGAGCTTTGGCTAGGGAAGGCTACTTCTGGGTTTTGGCAAAGGTGGCACTCCGATAGAGCTTTCATTAGGGATGGGCTACTTCTGGATTTTAGCTGAGGTGGTACTCCGACAGAGCTTACGCTGGGGATAGGCTATGGGAGGGCTAGGATGAGGTGGCACTCTGACAGAGCTTCCGCTAGGAATAGGCTAGGATGATGCTTGAAGAAATTTGAATGATTGAAGAACTTTAAAGATTCGAAGAACACATCAAATCTATGAAGATCGCTTCAAAGACATGAAGAACCTCAAAGGAGGGGAAATGAAGGCAAAGTTTCTCCTATGAAAAATGCTCACTCACAAAATTTTGGATGATTAAACAACTTTGAAGGCCTGAAGAACACTTCGAATCCTAAAAAGATCGCTTTGAAGACTTGAAAAACTTCAAAGGGGAAGGGGAGGAGAGAGGGCAGAGCTTCTCTACAAAGGATGCACTTAGAACCTTGAGAGTGAAAAACCAAAGGGAGGGGGGTATTTATAGATTTTTTGGGCCAATTGGGTGGAAATGGGGATCTCCTTGGCCAATGGGGTAAAAAAGTAGATTTTCTTGGCCAATGGGGTAAGAAAGTAGATTTTTGGGCCAATGGTGTGAAGGATGAATTTCTTTGACTAATGGAGAAAAAATATGCCATTTTGGCCAATAGAGTGTAAAAGATGCTTTTTTTTGCCAATGGAAGGTTGTGGTGTAGCGTATGCTTGCAAGGCAGTACAGAGTACAGAAGGGGGTGAAGAGGGAATCTCATCACAAATCCGATCATTATAGTAAGGATGCCGATGGCTGATGGGAATCATGGGTGAGTGCGAGGCCACATGCACAACAAGTGGGGGTGCATGCACCATAGGCGGGGGTGCTGCACGCATGCAGGGGTGCCTAGCAGAAGGCGGAGGCACGAGCTGGTAGACAGGGGCACATAGGTGATAGGCTAGGGCATGAGGTGGTAGGCTGGGGCACGAGGTAGCAGGTGGGGGCATGCAATGACAGGCGTGGGCCTGTGAGGCTGGTGTATGCGGGGTACACAAGGTTGGTGCACATAGGACTTGGGAGGCTAGTGCACGCGACGCTAGTGCACACAGGGTACACGGGGCTATGGGCTGGTGCATGTGAGGGCGCATGAGGCTAGGGCATGGGTGCTTGCATGGGTGGGATTGGAGCGCTCAAGGCATAGTGTGGGTGCTTGTATGGGCAGGATTGGAGCACTCAAGGCAAGGTGTGGGTGCTTGCATGGGTGGGGTTTGGGTGCTCATAGCAGAGTGTGGGTGCTTGCATGGGCAAGGTTTGGGTGCTCAAGGTGTATCTTTTGGGAATGATTGTGGGAGATCTGACGGTCCAATTTTATCATGCTATATATCATTAGAATCGTGATTCTGAGTACTATCAATCCCTATGGTTGCTTTAGACTGGATTCCTTTGTATATGAGAAGTCATAGTTGAACCCTTCTTTTTTCTTGCATAGGATTTTTGGGATTTTTTATGTGAGTATGGAATGTTTTTGGGTTGGGTCACCTCAGTCAATTGTCATTTCTGTCAATCAGAAGCAAAAGGTCACTTCCATGATCCTTTAGTCATCATAGCCTGGGGAGGGTGACACAATTGGGTGTCTACAGAATGCCCCTCTTTAGCCGAGGCCTGTGCCAACTGCCAAAAACTAACGAAAAGAACGACAACATTTTGTCACCCGGAGCATGTACTATCATCTTGCTCATTAATGACAAATTTGGAAATGCAATAGATAATATCTTTAACTATTCACAGTTTAGGATCTTTCTTGAGCCATCGATTGTCAGAAAGAAATTTGCTGCTCTTTCAATCCTGTAAAAGATGTTAGTACTTGACTCTTGACTTTCCTAGGCTAGGCTTCCTTGTGCCAGTCTATGGAGATAACCAATGAGATTGGGCCACCTAGGGCCAATAAAGAGATTTAGGCCACCTGGGATCGGTTTAATGAGATTGGGCCGCCTGGGTCTGGTTCAATGAAATTGGGCCACTCAGGGCCAGTTCAATGAAATTGGGCCGCCTACGGGCAATTTAATGAAAATGGGCCACCTGGGCCGGTTCAATGAGATTAGGGGCCACCTAGGGCCGATTCGTTCAATAAAATTAGGCCACTTGGGGCCAATTAAATCAGATTAGGCCACCTAGGGCCAGTTTAATGAGAGTGAGCCACCTGGGTCCGATTCAATAAAATTGAGCCGCCTAGGGCCAGTTTAATGAAAATGGGCCATCTAGGGCCAGTTAAATAAGATTGGGCCACCTAGGGTCGATTAAATGAGATTGGCCCACCTGGGGCCAGTTAAATGAAATTCTTTCTTTCTTGATTATTGTCTTTTAACATTTGATTTAGATTCTTGAATTTGGAGCATTGAATTGGAATCTAGATTTGCTTTTGACCTGAATTTGATTTGAATTTTGCTTTTCGCTTGATTTTTTATTTATTTTAAAATGAATTTCATTTGCATTTGATTTTAATTTTGCCTTTCACATCAATTTGATTTGAATTTTGTGTTTTGTGATAAGAATATTTGAGTTACACCTTAAAATTGGAATATTTGATTGTTTTTTATTAAATCCAAATTTTGAACAATAAAATGTTCCCCCCTACTCACTTCTCATTCCGATTTTCCGGGTTGAGAGTGAGTGTTTGGGTGGGTCAGCTCAACTTTTTAAATTCCCTTGAAGATTTTAAGATCATTTGAAGTTCTTCGCATTTTTGTTGAGTTTCTTGGAAGATCTTCGAGTTTCACTTGAAGCTCTTCAAAGATCTTCATTTTTTCTTTGAAGATCTTCAAAGTTCTTGAGGAGGGAGCCATTTGGAGAAATTGAAATCTTTTTGGGATTTTTTACAAATTTTAGAATTTCTTGGTGTTCCTTATAATTTTGAAAAAATATGGCTGAGAGAAGGAGGAGAAGGACTCTCGGAGGGCGCCGACTAGACGGTGTAAAGAGTCAAGATACCTCAGCTATGGGAGGCAAGGGTCCTATGGACTGGTATACTTGACGACGCTCCAGGGGACTCGGGGCCACATATGTAACTTCGTATGGGGCACATGGGTAAGTCTTTATTATTTTTGAAAAATCATGCATTTATTTATTATTAGCATATTTTTTATTTGTTATTTTTTATTTATTTCTTTTTGTTGTTTTTTATTTATTATATATATATTTTTAGTTTTCCCATGAGAACGGGCCTACCACATTGGCTAGATATGGCCATCCCAACTTAGTTTGGGAATAGTACCAGGTACTTCCCTATAGAGTCAAATGTACAGTCAATGAATCTTACTTGAGGAAATTGGCTTCGATAGAGACCAAGAAGTTCAGCCCTGGATTGGTAGGAGGCACTGATCAAGCGGTGGTGGCCGAGCACCCATTCTTTTCATCTTCCTAGAGATAAGATCACCATCATACCTTTCTACTTCTATGCCCTGATGGGCATACCATTTTGGGGGGCCCTGATTCTGCCTAAGGCCATAGAGGTAGAGGATTTTATGGACTTAACTGGCATTGCCATTTCTGCTGACTAGACATCTATCCGTCTGGGTGACATTAGTGTTCGTTGGTGGAGACCCAACCTAAGGGTGAATCCTGATACAATCACGCAGCTGGCTCGCTCTTTACTCTTGTTTGCTGTAGGGCAGTGCCTCTTCAGTGACTTTCGTGGTGGGATAGACATCTGTATGGCTGCCCTTTTTTGGAATATCTAGGAGATGGACCCTTGGGATTGTGGCAGGGTAGCATACGCATTCCTACTACAAACACTTGACCTTCTGGCATTTGGAGACCATGGCCTCAAGGGAGTAGGCTACATTATCCAGGTACTCCCCTATCCATACACCTTTCCTTTCATTTGGTTGCACCTCCTTATCTTGATTTTTCAAATTAGCCCTGGTGTTATGAGCATTTGGGAATTATGGCCCCTATATTGAAGAACCCATATGCACCATTCTTTCCTATGGCCACGAGATGGGGAGATGGTCAGATACTCAGGGGTAGACGTTATCCTTCAGGGACCACCGCTCATTCTCTCTTGAATGAGCTTACCGAGGTAATCCATATTTGGCGCTGACTTTTCCTTTGTCTTGTGCTATACTTACATCTTCTGAGCTTGTAGGTTACTTGGAGACCTTTTCGACATCTTGTTCCCTATCGTTGAGGAGGTTGCTTGGTCCAGACACTTGACTGAGAACAGGGTTCTATTTAGGGGTCTTTAGGGCCATGCTTGGTATTTAAGGGAGTGCATCAATTTTCAGTGGTCTGGTGCAGATCTATGCTTTCCTCCTTGTCTTCCTCCACCCACCATACATCATCCAGAGCTCATCCTTGAGGACCAGGTCAAGGAGCTGGCCGAAGGACTATAGGTGTAGACACCTAATTTTTCACCCCCCCTCTGGCTATAATGAATTACTAATTATGGACGTGACTTCTTACTTTCGATCGACAGGGATGATAATTGATTAAGGAAACCCTACATCCCCTACCTATCCAAAAACCCCAGAAATCCCATATGGAGAAGAGGGTCCAATTATGACTTTTATATACTAAGGAATCTGATCAGGATGACCATACGAATGGATAGTACTTGGAATTATGATTCCAACGATATATGGTACATCAAAATCGGGCCGTCGGATCTCCCGCAATCACTATTGTAAATTTACACCTAGTTACGCACATCATTGCCAGCCAACCAACCACCCAGCCAGCCCCCGCACGCACACCGTGTGCCCTTGCTAGCCAGCCTCATGCCCCCGCATGCACTGTCTGCCTTTGCCAGCCTCACACCCCCATGCTTGCGCTGTGTGCCCTTGCCAGCCTACTCCTCGTGCCCTTGCATACATTGTGCACCCTACCTGCCAGCCTCGTGCACCTTTGCCCAGTCGTGTGTGCTATCGTCAATGGCTGGAATATGTGTTCCATCGACCTAGTGGGTGAAGGTATTTTCTCTTCACCCACTTGTGCACCTTACACTATCCCGCTAGCATACCATACTCCGTAACCTCCCATTGGCCCAAAAAGGAATCTTTTTACCTTATTGGCCCAAAATAACTTACTTTTTCTCTAATAGTCCAAGAAAATCATCTTCCACCCCATTGGTCCAAATTTTTATATTTTCATACTATTGGTTTAGAAAAACCGCTTTTTCCCCCATTGGCTAAGGGAATTCCCTTTCCCTCCCCATCGGTTCAAGAATCCTATAAATACCCCCTCCCTTTGGTTTTACACTCCACAACATCTAAGTCTCCAAGTGAGCATCTTTGGTAGAGAAGCTCTACCCTCTCTCCTCCCCTTTCCCCCCTTGAGGTTTTTCAAGTCTTCAGAGAGATCTTCATAAGATTTGAAGTGTTTTTTGGGCCTTCGAAACTCTTCAATTCTTTACCTTCTTTGAGTGAGATTTTGTATAGAAACAATTTCCCCTTAATCTCCCGTCCCCTCTTGAGGTTCTTCCAGTCTTTGGAGAGATTTTCGTAAGATCCGAAGTGTTCTTTGGACCTTCAAAGTTCCTTAATCCCTAGGATTAGCCTATCCCCAGTGGAAGCTCTGCCGGAATGGCACCTCAGCCTAACCCTGCCATAGCCTATTCCCAGTGGAAGTTCTGTCAGAGTTTCACCACAGCTAAAATCCAAAAGTAGCCCATTCCTAGCGAAAGCTCTACCGAATTAATACCTCAGTCTAAACCGAAAGTAACCACTTCTAGTTGGAACTCTGTCCAATCCATATCTCTCAAGAAAAGGAAGTTAGAGGTCAAGACTAGCTTCCCCTGAGCCAAGAGAATCCAAAAGACAGTCCGTTCCAGTGCTGATTAGGGGTCCACCCCTCTTGACCCTAAACAGGGGTCAAGCTCATGTATAATTTTCAATAGAATTAGCACAATGTAGACTTTATATTAACCTTGTTTTAATGCACATAGTTATTTAAATTCAGTTAATGTATATATGTGTGATAACTTAGCCATACACGCAGAATAGGAATAATTGTGGAAAATTTTCGTTCTTAAGCATCTAGTAGGAAGACCGGTTGAACCGGGTAGATTGGGTGCTAACACCTTCCCAACTCTACAACCTAACACTTACCCTAAATCTCTAGACCAAACCAATTCTCAGGCCCTTTTCTCATAAATTGGGCCCACCACCAGGTCCTAGGCCCATAATCCTAGGTGGTGACTCGAAACCCTTTTGCATTATCCCGATCCCCATATTGGACCATCATTAAATCCCCGTCTCGAATGATGAATTTTACACTCTTGCAAAATAGGCCTCCACATATCTCCAAGTGGTGATATGGTAGTGTGGGGCCCACGAGTAAGCACACACGATGCACCCCTCCCTCATGAAAGAGAAAGAGAGGAGAGAAGATGGAATGTATGCAAGTCCTTTTCCCCCAACAAGGTAAAAGAAATCTCATCTCCGGCCGCTACCCTCACAGTGGTGACTCCACTGGGGATAAATGTCAAGCTTCTGACATTAGATGCTATCATTAAATGCAAGAACATTTTCCACATCTGTTTGAAAACATGTTTGGCTAAACCCATGTATGTATTTGTACTCACTAAATGCATCATACATTGTGCTTGAAGTGAAATCATTTGGCAAGGGACTCCCTATCTTGCCCGGACCCTCGGGGAGGTCAGTGTATGTCATGGAGAGTACTCTAAGAGCAAATGGTAGCCACTTCCTGTACAAGGGTGTGGGGTGTTGTTAAACGGTGAGGATGTTCATATTTGTGCAGCACCCTAGGGGAGGTTCGTGCACTTTATGACATTTTGAGATCGAATAATGATATTCCTGCATTACACTTTTGTACACAATCACTCACGGTTCCACCACCCCATGGTCAGTTGCTTAACCTCATGTGTAGTCATGAGTAATGGGCAAGGAAGTCACCCCCTTGATCTCGTACGTAGGGGAATATCAAAAGGTTCACGTACCTTACGTATATAGATCCTATCAAGGAAGCCTTATCGATCCTATTGCATCTACTGTATGCTCACATCATGTAGGAAATAGATGGAGAATGCTAGGACCGCCACCAGCTGATCTGTAGAATTTGTTTGTCGTCTTGAAAAGGAATTTTCCTATAATACATTCTAGTCATAAAGAAATGCTCTCCTAAGTGGGTTTCGGATAAAAGGTGTCTTTCCTCCTTAGAAATGAAATATGGATAATTTGTCAAATGCAATCTGGGTTGTTTTTTGTCAAAGTTTCACAAAATGCTGAATTATCCAAAAGACCCGAGGAAACTAGGAAGAAGGTCACCTAGTGGGGTAAGATTTAAGGAAAGCATGACTTTATCGATGGAAAATGTCTTAATAGATTTGGTCAAGCCATTTGTGTGAATCTCTTGCTTATGACATTGAGTGGACTAGGGGCATCAACCCCTACCCACTCCCTATCATTAAGAGAACTAACTTTGGATGGATCATTGGTTGAAAATTGAGTGGATGAATGAATAAAGGGTTGGGAATATAAGAATCCTAAAATAAGCCACTTTTGGTTCAGGCACAACTTCACACCTCAAGTATTCTTCGTGGTCCATTTGGACATGTCAGGGTAACCAATTGACTCGATTAAGTTCAGTGTCACCACCATCGTCTCTTCGAGATTGTCTACCGCCAAGTGATTACGACCCAGTTCACATGGATCCACAAGACCTTGAATCACCAGAGTAAGCATTGGTCCACCCCATAGAGACCTTGCAGACAAAAATGACTGAGGTCAAGAGAAGAATAGCCTAGATACTGCGTGCACCTCCCAGGACTAAACCAGCACAAGCTACAGGAGAGTTGGATCAGAACGAACCCATGGGTCTTTTTGGGAATTCTTCCTAAGTTCACTCAAGAAAACCAGAGCAAGTCAGGCCAATTGCTCAGAGAGGAGTTCCATCTACTCATCCAAATGGTCAACAGGGGGCCTATTCCATGGTCCCTCCTCCTAGGGTAGTAATTGGAGATGAAGAAGAAGAGTTTATAGCGCATGTCCGAATGGAACTTCCAGAGACGGAGAGAGAAAGAAAAGTTAAAGAGTAATTAGAGAAATTAGAAAATGTGCTCCAAACGGGAAAGAGTTTGGAAAGTCAAACAGTGGATTCTGATGAAATTAATTTCTTTTTTGGGGCAAGTATTCATAAGAAGTTCAAATGGCAGACTGACAGATTTGACGAGTCAGGGGATCCCAAGGCTGATCTCAAAGTCTTTCTCCGCATTGCCAAATCATGGCAACTTGCAGCCAACCAGATGGGGCAAGCCTTCATGTTAACCTTATCAGTACCAGCACTAAGGTGGCTCACACAGTTGGAGTCATCCCAAACCCAGAATTAGACAACAGTGGTGAAAGCCTTCACTAAGTAGTACTCATACAACACTGAAGTGGATGTGAAGCGTCAAGACCTTGAGACGTTGAGACAACAGCTTAAAGAAGGATTTACTGCCTTCTTGATGAGGTTTAGGGATAACGCCGCCAAGATAGCAGATCGGCCTTCAGAAGCAGAACAAGTAGAAATGTTGATTAAAAAATTTTTAAAGCCTTATTATGATGTCCTTTACTATCAACATCTACAAACTTTTGATGCCTTGATAGCCACTGGTACATGTTTGAAAAATAGAATCCTAAGGGAAGCTTAGTACCGAGGATCCTCCCAAGATGCAGGGAAGAACACCAGAGTTAGATAGGAAAGGGTCCTGAAACCAATGTGGTAAGTGCAGTCCAATAGACAGTCTCACCTATCACCTCTTCACAACCATTTGTGATACAAGCAAATGCCCCTACTCCGAAGGCTTCTCGCCCAAGGAGATAGTTCACCGATTTGGGAATGCCCGTGACAGCAGTGTATGAAAAGCTAAAGAAACAAGGATTACTAGGGACAACTCCAAGAGTAATCAGCAGCCCTCCCCCAGCTTAATACAAAGATCATGAATATTGTGCTTACTACACTCAAAAAGGGCATAACACTGAAAGATGCATAGGTCTCCAGCATGCAATCCAGGATCTGGTAGATAATGGGACTATTGAAGTCAAGCTTAAGCAATCTCCTAATGTCAATACCAATCCCCTCTCGGTTCATGGAACCATCAACATGCTAACAACAATGAGTGACTGGAAAAATTGGGATACTAAGTTCTTTGATCCAACCCATTTTATTAGGGATGCCAAGAAATATCAAGAGGAAATGCATGTTGAATGGAAAGGGAAGTTCTAGCTTGTGTAAAGATTGTCCCTTCCTCCAGAATTAATAGGGCACATTCGTGGATTCAATAAGGATGATTGTCAAAAGGAGTGCGACTCCTTCTGAAGGGCCATCACATGTATCAGTTGGATAAGCATTTTTGTCATCCCATGTTCTATGATCATGTGAATAACCTAAATGAAGAGGCAACAGAGAGTGACCCCACTCAACTCCTCACACCTAGAGCTCAGAAGAATCATATGAATGCCCGCATTATAGGACAGCTATGAGCCAAAGGGTTAAGGCTATAAAGACTCCCAAAAGAGAAGAATCCTTGAAAGAGGAGCCAAAAGATCAGATATCTACTATCCCTCCTTCATCATCAACAAGGGGATCCACCATACCATATTACCAATCTCCATCATATTACCAACCTCCACCACACCATCAAGGAGAAGGAATTTCCTCATCTTATCACCCCCAATCTTCATGTCCTACCTCTCACATCATGCCACCTTCATACCATCTCGCTTCGTATCCTTTATCACCTTCATATCAAACCCATTCATAAGGATTGGTGGACAATCCAAAGGAAGGATGGATTGGCAGATACAGTTGGAAAGACATGCTCACCTTACCAGATTCACTAAAGATGACTTGGTCAATAGGTTCAGTGAATGTCTTAGGGGAAGATCAAGATAATGATCATACTTCTTTGATTCAGCCCACCATGCCACAGGAAGATAATCCGGATAACATTGAAGAAGTCACAAATGATCTCCTCAGAGTAGTAATGGCATTGGCAATAGGAGAACAAATCAAAAAGCAGACCTCCCTAATCCACATCGGGAGTGACACAGAAGATGATGAGTTTGGCCTAATCCGTCTTCGAGCCAATGAGACCAAGTCTTGCCCTATGAAAATTTTTTGATCCATATACTCTGAATACTACGAACATTTGGATGTCAGGGAATTTGATAGTCAATATGAATCTGATGAAGAACCAAGTGAGGGGGATATCAATGAAGAAGAGGATGATGATGACGATGATGAGGAAGAGAGTGAAGATGAGAATGATGGAGATGACCCTGAGTCTCAGGGTGATGATGAGTACCTGGACTGGGATGACTACCAAGGGCCTTGGGATAATAATGAAGATGATGAATCAGGGTACTATTCACCTAGGGATCCAGGAGGATACTCAATGTATGCAATCGGTGAGGATGACCCAATGGTTGATCCCATAGATGCTATTCAGTCGGTTTTAACAATCCACATGGAAGGGGAAGATCTGGCATCAGATTCAGAAGATAGTGAAGGATATGAGATCACTTTCAAAGGTGAAGGAAATCCTATAGCTAAACACATGGCTTATGTCTACAAACATTTGGTTGGCATCAAACTCGAGGCTGATGAGATTGATCAAATGTTAGGTGAAGTGGCCATTAGTGAACAATGCTATACCGAGTAGTTGAGAATCCTTAAAAAAATAGAGGGACATGCCACACTTGTAGAAATGATAGATACAGCAGTTGCATGGCTTCTCAATACAGTAAGAAGATACAAGCCAGGGCCCTTGACATTCATGGAGGACCTCGGCTTCCCACCCCAAGTAGAGAAGAAGAATTGGAGGAAGAGGATGATCCTATGGTAGGAATCATTACCATTACATATAGTGATGATGAAGAGTGTTATCTTGCGGAGATCATCGTGAAGAAACCTACTAATGTGATGGAAACTTGAAGTGGATGAGACTACAAGGGCAAGGCCCTAGTTGTAGAATAGTCATAGACTAATGAGGCAGGAACTAGTGGCTTAAAGAAAGAAACAGAGAATCCAGTCTTGACTCAGCTCAAGAAGTCCTAAGCTAATATCTCAATTTGGGAATTGTTGATGGCCTCCCCCATACACCGTGAAGTAGTCTTGAAGTCTCTCACTAATGAGCAAGTGTCAATCGAGATAGATCCAGTGCACCTCTCGCACATAGTAGGGGCAACATATGTGGTATAGTCAATGATGTCCTCAAACTCTGAACTCCCCAAAGGAGCTCAGCACAATAAAGCTCTTCACATTATGGTAGAATGTCTTGACAAGGTGGTCCCCAAGTTCTTATTGACAACAGGTCCGCTTTGAATGTTCTACCCTTGAGATCAGCAAAGAGTATTGGCATCAACCTGGATGAGATGAGGTCGTTAAACCAAACCATGCAGGCATGTGACAACACTAAGAGGAAAATCGTTGGCATCCTCGCCATCGTTGTAATGATTGGCCCGATAAAGTTTGATATTGATTTCCAGATCATTGATATACCAGCATCTTTCAACATGCTATTGGGAAGGCCTTGGTTACATCATGCGAAGGCAGTATCCTCTAGCCTCCATCAAAAAATGAAATTCATTCATGAAGGGAAGGTGATTACAGTAGCCGAGGATCATGTAGTGGTGAACACTTTAGCCAATATTGAAAATGGAGTAGAACAAGGCCAGGAAGTTCAACTTAATGGTTTTGAAATAGAGGAACCTTGTGCAGCACTCGCCAAGGAAATGCCAGATGAAAAGATTTCAGCTAACTGTGAAGCTATATGGATGCCTCTGGTGAAGCAAATGATGAAGAACATGCAATACTTTCTAAGGATGGGACTAGGAAAGCCTCATCAGGTTGTTTCAAAATTACCTACTCCGATGGTTAGCAAAGGAAGGAGTGGTCATGGGTACATCCTTCAAACCCTCGGACCAAGGAGTAAGAATTGCAGCAAAGGGCAGAAGGTACTAAGGATGACCAAGAAAATCTCCCCCTCTTACTACCCCACTCTCAATGGGTACTTTGTAAGGGAAGGAGAGGATTTTCCCTTTTACGAAAATGTTGAGCCATGGTTTGACAAAACCACAGCAAAGATGCAACCAGGGTTTGAAGTATTCCTTCAAGATGAGTTCGACTGGATAACTCATGAGGTAGAGCAACAGCAAATGCTAGCCAAAGAAAATGATCAAGACAATTACATCACCAGAATAGTGGAAGTAGCATTGATTGAAGATGGGTTCTTCTCTAACAACCCCACAACACTGATCCGATCAAAGGAATTGCCAAGTCTCGAAGTACTCTTAAAGTGGGAATGGGAAAAGAAAATAAGACTTGTCTAGAGTCTACAACTTCCCACGGATTTGAAAACTCACATATGTTGCTTCCTATAAAAGCCATGAGCTCAGGAGTTACATGAGCTCAAGCCCAGGCCTTTTAGAGGAAGAAGCACTTACGCAAAGCAAAGGAGACCACAAAGAATGATGGTCTGCATGCACTGTGCCCGAATCAACTGCAATGGGAAGACTCATGATGGTGGTAAAAAATGTGACCAAGGAGCAGGGATGGCTTCAATCAGTAGGCTTGAAAAATTGGACTTCATAAAAAGAGTATTGAGCAGTCTCCAACAATCCTCACCCCTCAAGGAGTCCAGCTTTAGAGAATATGAGTTAGATCAGCTCATCTTTTTGAAGAAACAAGTATCCGATGTCAGCACCCATGAAAAGATAGTGGTGACTTTTCTAGAAGAAGAAGAAGGTCCCTTGTCGCATCTGCTCATCCATCGAGCCGTTGACCCACTCCTAAACTGGACAAGCATTGGAGAAGACTTCAAGTTTACTCATGCTACTGAGTCAACCACCCTGAATACCATTGATAAAAGTAGCAAGCCAGTTATCGAGTTTGTAGTCGAGTCAGTTATTGAGTTTTTTATTTATGATTGTGAATTAGCCTTTCCTCTCGAGGAAAGTCCAGAGTCCTTGTATGACGAGTTTGTTACTCCCTCTTTCATGAATGAAAATTTTTATTCTAAGTATGACTTGCATCCTTTTTCTAATGATGATCTTAATAAATATCAAGAGTTAATAAAACAATGCAAACCAAGGAAAGCCCAACCCATCAGTGAGGATACTCGGATCTAGGAACCAACCAATACCGTCGAGAGGTAAAAATAGGCACTACCCTTGATGACAAAGAAGCAGAACAGATGATTAGTCTTCTGAAGGAATTCGCCAAGATCTTTGCTAGGTCTTATGAGGATATGCCTGGTATAGACCCCAACATTGTGCAACATCAATTGTCGACTTACCCTTGGGCAAAGCCGGTCAAGTAGAAGTTCAGAAGGATGCATCCAGAATGGAGTGAAAAGATCAGAGAAGAAGTAGTAAAGCAATGGAATGCGGGGTTCCCACAAGTGGTAAAACACATTGGCCAATATTATATCAGTACCAATGAAATATGGCAAGGTACAAATGTGCGTAGACTTTCGAGATCTTAATAAGGTAAGCCCTAACGATGACTTCCCATTACCTCACATTGATGTATTGGTGGACAACATAGCAGTGCATGCCTTGTTATCATTTATGGATAGATTCTCCGGATACAACCAAGTAAGCATGCACCCCGAAGATCGGTAGAAGACAACCTTCACCACTCCATGGGGAACCTATTGTCACAAGGTGATGCCTTTTGGACTGAAGAACGCTAGGGCAACTTACTAAAGAGCAGAGATTGCCATATATGCATGATAAGATGAACAAGGATGTGGAAATCTACATAGACAATATGATAGTAAAATCAAAGGATCGACAAGGGCACATTCCTGCACTAAGGTGATCCTTTGAAAGAATCAAGAAGTATCAGTTGAAGCTGAATCTCAAAAGTGTGTCTTTGGGGCAACATCAAAAAAAATTTTAAGATTCTTGGTGAGTGAAAGAGGCATTGAAGTCGACCCTATCAAGATCAAGGCAATTCAAGAAATGCCTACGCCTCACACTGAGAACCAGATACGAAGATTCCTGGGTCACATCCAATACATCAGTAGATTCATAGCTCAGTTGACTACGATCTGTGAACCAATCTTTAAGTTGCTGAAGAAGGATCAACCCATAGAATGGAATGACCAAAGCCAACAAGCTATTGATAAGATCAAAGGGTATCTTATGAACTAGCCAATATTAACGTCACCGGTGACGTTAAGCATGCCATATACTACCTCAGCAAGAAATTCTTGGAATATGAGACACAATATACATCTTTGAAATGACCTTGTGTTGCACTGATTTGGGTAACAAAAAGGCTGCAACACTACATGGTAGCATATCCGGTATGTTTGATCTCAAGGATGGACCCAATCAAGTGCCTCTTTGAGAAACCAGCTCTAATAGGAAGGATGGCTCGATGGTTCCTGTTGCTATCAGAGTTTGACATCACCTATGTTGCTCAAAAATCTATCAAGGGGCAAGCTATAATTGATCATTTGGCCGCCCACCCCACGAGAGATGGAAGATCCCTAGATGATGCCTTTCCCAATGAAGAAATCACAGCACTAGAAGAAGAAGACACAACTAATGAATGACAGTTGTTCTTTGATGGACCAACTAATCAAAAGGGGTGTGGTGTGGGAATATTGCTTATCACCCTTAACGGTCTTTATTTACCTTCATCATTTTGCCTCGATTTCCCCTATACCAACAACATTGTTGAATATGAAGCTTGTGCCTTGGGACTCGAAACTGCCCTGACCATTAGGATAAAAAGGATCAAGGTAAGTGGAAGACCATAGATGAGAAACTGAAACTGTATCAAGAACATCTGTAGGAAGTGATTGGACACTTTGAAAAGATCTTGTTTGAATACTTCCAATGGGAAAACAACTGGTTTACTGATGCCCTTGCAACCTTGGCTTCCATGGTAGAGTGCAATCCTATGGATAGGGTTCAACCATTCTTAGTGGAACAAAGAAGCAAGCCCATTTATCAAAATTTGGTGAACTCTTTCACTATAGATGGTCGGTCTTGGTTCTCTCACATAGTGGATTTCATCAGGGAAAGGAAGTATCCGATTGAATCAACTGAAAGAGAAAAGAAATTCCTAAGGAGATATGCCACCCAATTTATCTTTCAAGGAGACTTGTTATACAAGAGATCCTATGATGGAATACAGTTGCTATGTGTGGATGAAGAGCAAGCTACAACCATCATGAAGGAAATTTATCAAGGCCTTTCTGTACCCCACATGAATGCCAAGATGCTAGCGAAAAAGATCCTTAGGCTGGGATATTATTGGAACAAAATGGAAGCAAATTACGTAAGCTTTGTCAAGAAATGCCACAAATGTCAAATATTTGCCAATATCATACATATCCCACCAACAGAGTTGTACTCACTTAGTTCTTCTTGGCCATTCTCTACCTGGGGCATTGACATCATTGGGAAGATCAACCCAAAGGCATCCAATGGTCATGAATTCATTTTGGTAGCCATTGATTATTTCACCAAGTTGGTAGAAGATTAGTGATATGCAGTCCTCACCTCTGCTAAGGTGACTAAATTCATCTAAGAAAATATAATTTCTTGATATAGAGTACCCCGAGAGTTGATATCTGATCGGGGATCTCATTTTTGGGGCAAAACTAACAAAATCTACACAAAGTTTGATATCAGAAGGCATCGCTCTACCACGTACAGGCCGTAAACCAATGGGCAGTAGAGGTGGCTAACAAGAACATCAAGGTCATCCTACAGAAAATGGCTAAAACACACAAGGATCGGGCGGATAAGTTACCCCTTGCCTTGTGGGCATATTGGACTTTTGTTCAATCCTCGAGAGGGGCAACTCCTTTCTCTTTGGGGTATGGGGTTGAGGCAGTTCTACCTGTGGAAATCCTAGTGCCATCTCTGAGGGTGCTCCTGGATAGTCAGCTACCTGAAGGAGAATGGGTGAAGGGCAGGCATGATGATCTCAACTTTCTCAATGAAAGATGTATGAAGGCCATAGATAATCTGAAGAAGTATCAATTGAGAATGGCAAGAGCCTTCAACAAGAATGTGAAGCCCCATCACATAGAGGAGGGTGAGCTTGTTCTTTGAGAACAGAGAGCTCTAATTCATGACCTAAGAGGGAAATTCAGGCCCAACTGGAGTGGCCCATTCACTGTCAGAGAAATTCTACCAGGAGAAGCTGTAAAACTCATAGACTACAATGGTGAAGAAATACCCGGATTGGTCAACATGGATCAACTCAAGAGATATTATGTCTAAAAGGGTGAATAGCCTGAAATACACTAGAACTGATTCTTCTCAAGGGACACGTAGGCAGCTTGACATGTGTAAGTGTGGTCTCAACCATCTCAAGGCAATAAATTTGTTCCTAGATTAATAATCAAAGTATCCAAAAGTTCATCATAGTTTGTGTCCCCCAAGAATTGCCATTTGTCATGCAAGGCCATTAGACATTCATTATCCATCTATGGTCCTCCAAATTCTTATCTAGAATTCCATCCCCCAAAAGTCACAACCTGGCACCAGTATGTCAAGGCCAGTTCATTCCCCATCCTTGATTAATAAAAAAAAAAAGAGATACTGATGTAACAGTGGTAAAGGTTTGGTTGTGTCAATAGCTAATGAATGATAATCTGAAAAATCATCACATCTCTTCTTTGCTTATGATGGTTTCAGGAAGAGTCATGGACTCGTTGGATGAAACATTGAGAAAATGGACCTTGGACATAAACATGAGGGCACCAGGACTACTGGAATCTGTGACTATGTTGATGCTCAGTCCGATTGGGTGTGTAAAACAACATCACGATGTACTCTGACAAATGCCTCAACACTAGGATACCAATCTATATATGTTTCGATTTGGATTAGTTGAGATCTTCCTGACTCTCAAAGAATTACGATTTTGTATGCTATCTCCACCCAAGGGCAGGTTAATACAATGATCTTTAAAGAAAGATTAGTCAGAGGAAAGTCAGGATTTCTTCAGATGGAAGGAGGAAGTGAAGCAATTCATTAGATATGGGAAGATTGACATTTTGAAGGTCGCCAAGATCTTCGCTTAGTATCTATCATTGGGAGGAATCCATCAACAAAGATCACAGGATGCTTATCTACTTTACATGATAGCTTACTATGTTCTCCAAACTCCTAAACGAGGTGCACCACTCATTCTGATAGAAGTAGTAAAGCAATTGAAGAAAGGAGGTGATATCATCCCTACGGCCCTTATAGAAATGCCCAAGGGATTTGATGGCAGTGGCCATAGCCATAGATTTAGACTTGATCAGGACATATCCTACCCTTGAAACCAAAGATAGGATATGTGGGCCACTTTGGGGAGACAATTCTTGGAGTGGATAGAAGTTTGCCAACTTCTCCGAATCCTCTGCCTTTAGCCCATACTATCGGCTAATATAAGTGGAAAAATAAAAGGACGTATGAGTCAAGCTCATCAACCTGACGTAGTTGCACCCTGGGGTCCTCATTAGGAAGTAATCTTAGGGCCACTAGGGCACCTCCACCTGATGTCCCGTGTGGTTCTTCTTTGTAGGTACTCCTTCAAATCATCATTGATTTTGAATTTTGGGACTCCTCTTGTCTTGATAGTGAGAAATTCTGAGTTGGCATTCATTTAGTGCTTGACCAATTTCAGCCTTTCGAGTAACCAAAGCTGGAAAATAGATAGTAGGACTTCCTTGATAATGATCGGTCCCAAATTTGCGGTTATAGCTCATGTCATCAAACTCCTTAAGTGTCTCTGTAAAGACTGTTGGGACAATATCACCTCCTTCCTTCAGCTGCTTTACCACCTCTATCAGAACAAGTGGTGCACCACGTTTGGATCAGAAAATATAGAGAGGCAACATGCAAAATAGATGGGCATCCTATGATTTCTACCGATGAATCCCTCCCAATGACAAATATTGGATGAAGACTCTTGCCACCTTTAGAATATTGACCTTCCCATAACTGATAAATTGCTTCATTTCATTTTTTTCCCATCTAAAGAACCTTTTGATTTCTTTGGAGTAATCCTTCCTCAATGATGGCTGAGTTAATTTTCCTTTGGGAGGGGATAGTATACAAGCCCGAAATTCTTCCAAGGTTGGGCAAATTTCAACTGTCCCAACCAAAATACATGGAGATTAGCCTCCCAATGCTGAGGCACTTGGTGATGTAGGTTGTGGTGCAACTATATACACCCAATCCGACTTAGCATTGCCATATTTACTAATTCTAGCAACCCCGGTGCATCCATGTTGATGTCTAAGGTCTATCTTCTTAATATCGCATTCAAGCTATTGCTCATAATTACTAATTCTACCAAGCTTACCACTGTTGCATCTCCTTGTATTTTTTTTTTTTTAAAGGAAATTACAAAAAGGGAAGCGGTCAAGGAGGGGAATGAACTGGCCTTGACCATTGGGGCCAAATGGTGATCTTTAGGGAGACAAAATTATGGATGAGAATTTGGAGGACCGCAGGTGAATGACAGATACCTAGTGGCCAGATGTGCCAAGTGGTGATTCTTGGGAAAAACAAGCTATGATGATCTTTTAAATACCTTAGTTATTAATCTAGGAACCATTTTTTTTCTTGCCTTGAGATTATAAAGACCACACTTGCACATGTCAAGTTGCCTACATATCCCTTAAGAGGAATTAGAGGAATTAGGTCTAGTGTAGTTCAAGTGGTACACCCTTTTTAGACATAATATCTCTTAAATTGATCCATGTTAACCAATACAGGTACTTCCTCGCCATTAACTTCTATAAGTCTCACAGCCTTGCTTGGTAGGATTTCCTTGACAGTGAAGGGGCCACTCCAATTTGGTTTGAACTTTCTCCTTGTGTCATGGATGGGAGCTCTTTGTTCTCGGAGAACTAACTCACCTTCTTCTATATGATGGGACCTTACATGCTTGTTAAATGCTTTTGCCATCCTCAATTTATATTTTCTCAAATTGTCCATGGCTTTCATTTGTTTTTCATCTAAGTAGTTGAGCTCGTCATTCCTTGCTTTTACACATTCTCTTTTGGGTAACTAGCTATCCAAGAGTATTCTGAGAGATGGCACCAGGATCTCTACTGGTAGCACTGCTTCAACCCTGTATACCAAGGAAAAAGGAGTTGGCCCAGTCAAGTATCTTATAGAAGTCCAATATGCCCATAAAGGAAGTCGCAACTTGTCTGCCCAATCCTTGTGAGTTTCAGCCATTTTTTGGAGGATGACCTTGATATTCTTGTTAGCTGTTTCTATTGTCCCATTGGTTTTTGGCCTATAAATGGTGGAGTGATGCCTCTTGATGCCAAACTTTGTGCAGATTTTGTCAGTCTTGCCCTAGAAATGGGATCCTGGATCTAATATTAGCTCCTATGGCTCTTCATATCGGAAAATGATATTTTCTTGGATACTTTGCCACATTGGCAGACGTGAGGACTACATACGATTGAGCTTCTACCCACTTGGTGAAGTAATCAATGGCCACCAGGATGAACTCGTGCCCGTTGGATGCTTTGGAGTTGATCTTCCCTATGACAATGGCTAAGGAGAACTGAGTAAGTGCAATTTTGTTGGCAAAATGTGTATGATGTTGGTAAATATCTGGCGTTTGTGGCATTTCTTGACGAAATCCACATAATCTGCTTCCATTGTGTTCCAGTAATATCCCAGTTTGAGAATCTTCTTGGCTAACATTTTGGCATTCACATGTGGTCCGCAAAGACCTTGGTGAATTTCCTCCATGATTGTTCTACTTAATCTTCATCCACACACAACAACTGTATCCCATTATAGGATCTCTTATACAGTAGGTCACTTTGAAGAATGAACTAGGTGGCATGTCTCCTCAGAAATTTATTATCCCAATCTGTAGCTTCAATTGGATACTTCCTTTCCCTGATGAAGTCCATTATGTGAGCAAACCAAGGCATGTTGTCCACTACAAGAGAATTTACTGCATTCTAGTATATGGGCTTGCTCCTTTCTCTACCATGGAAGCCAAGGTTGCAAGGGCATTGGCAAAACGGTTGTTATCCCTTTGGAGATGTTTGAAGGATATCTTATCAAAGTGTCCAATCACTTCCTCCAAGTGCTCTTGGTACAGCTTCAATTTCTCATGTCTAGTTTTTCACTTCCCTTGCGTTTGACGGATGACAATGGTTGAATCTCCATACACCTTGATTCTTTTCACCCCAATGGTTAGAGCTACTTCCAACCCCAATGCACAGGATTCATATTCAACAATGTTGTTGGTACAGGGGAAGTCAAGACGGAATGGAGAAGGCAAATAAAGGCCATCTGGAGTGGTAAGAAATACCCCAGCACCACACCCCTTTTGGTTGGATGCTCCATTAAAATGTAATTAGTACTCTGTAGACACCCAATTTTGTCACCCTCCTCAACTATGATGAACTATGGCTCTTGGACAAACCTTCTTACTCCAGATCAATAGAGAAGATAATTGATTGAGGTAATCCAGCCCGAAAACATTCCATACCCACCTAAAATCTCGAAAATCCTATATGAGAGAAAAGAAGGGTCCAGTTGTGACATTTCATATATGAAGGAATTCGGTCCTAGGTGACTATATGGATGTATAGTACTTGTAATTACGATTCCAACGATATATGGTATGTCAAAATCTGATTGTCAGATCTCCTACAATCGCTCCTAAAAAATTACATCCTAGTCGCGCTCATCCCGCTTGCCCTGCACACACCCCACTTGCCCAGTGCGCCCATGGCTTGCCTTACATGCACCCTGCCTGCCCTGCTCACCCATGGCTTGCCTCACACGCACCCCACCTACCCCACATGTGCATGGCCTACCTCGTATGCACCCCTGCCAGTCATCTACACCCCTTCTAGCCTCCAGTGCCCATGCCAACCTTCAGCACCCCTGCCAGCCTGCAGTGCCCATGCTAGCCTCCAACACCTATGCTAGCCTCCAGCGCCCATGCTAGCCTCCAGGGCCTATGCTAGCCTCTAGCACCCCTGCCAGCCTCTAGTGCCCATGCTAGCCTCTAGTGCCCTTGCCAGCCTCCAGCGCCCATGCCAGCCTCCCATGCAACCCTGCCCGACATTGTCTACCGCCATTGATGGCTGGAATTTGCATTCCCATGGTCAAATTGGTGAAGAGATTTTCACTTCACCTGCTTGTGCACCCTACAGTGTCCCGCTAGCGTACCCTACACCACGAGCTCCTATTGACCCAAAAAGACATCTTTTTACCTCATTGGCCCAAAAAAATTTACTTTTCATCCATTGGCCAAAGAAATTTACCCTCCACCCCATTGGTCCAAAATTTTATACTTTCACCCCAATGGTGTAGAAAAAACACTTTTTGACCCCATTGGTTAGAGAAATTCCTCTTTCCTCCCCACTGGTTCAAAAATTCTATAAATACCCCCTCCCTTTGGTTTTACACAACACAACACACCACAAACACTTAAGCCTCCTAGGAGCATCCATAGTAGAGAAGCTCTACCCTCTCTCCTCCTCTTCCCCCCTTGAGATTTTTCAAGTCTTTGGAGAGATCTTCATAAGATCCGAAGTGTTCTTTGGATCTTCAAAGTATTCTTTGGGCCTTCAAAACTCTTCAATCCTTTTCCTTCTTTGAGTGAGATTATTGTGTAGGAAAAGTTTCCCCTAAATCTCCCACCCCCTTGAGGTTCTTCAAGTCTTCAGAGAGATCTTCATAATATCTGAAGTTTTCTTAGGATCTTTAAAGTGTTCTTCAGGCCTTCGAAGCTCCTCAATCCTTAGAGTTAGCCTATCCCCAGCGGAAGCTCTGCCGGAGTGCCACCTTAGCCTAGCCCTCCCATAACCTATCCCTAGTGGAAGCTTTGCTGAAATGCCACCTCAGCCTAACTCTCCCATAGCCTATCCCCAGCGAAAGCTCTGCTAGAGTGCCTACCTCAGCCTAGCCCTCCCATAGCCTATCCCTGACAGAAGCTCTACCGAAGTGCCACCTCAACCTAGTCCTCTCATAACATATTCCTAGTGGAAGCTCTGTTGGAGTGCCACTTCGGCTAAAATCTGAAAGTAGCCCACCCCTAGTGGAAGCTCTGTCGAATCAATACCGCAGCTAAAATCCAAAAGTAGCCCATCCCTGGCAGAAGCTCTGCCGAATCAATGTTGCGGCCAAAATCAGAAAGTAACCATTTCTAGTTGGAACTCTATCCGAACATTACAACAATCAACATCTCTTGAGAAAGCAAGTTGGAGGTCAAGACCATCTTCCCCCTGAGCTAGGAGAATCCAAAAGATAGCTCGTGCCGGCACTAATCGGGGTTTTACCCCCTCGACCCAAAACAGGGGTCAAGCTCAGTATAATTTCTCACCCAAATAAGATAATGTAGACTTTATATTGACCTTGTTTTAATGTACATAATCATTAAATTTAGTTACTGTATATATGTGTGATAACTTAGCCATGCATATGAAATAGGAATAATTGTGGAAAATGTTCGTTCTTAAGCATCTAGTAGGAAGACCGGTTGAACCGGGTAGATTGGGTGCCTAACACCTTCCCAATTCTACAACCTAACACGTACCCATAAATCTCTGGACCAGACCAACTTCTAGGCCCTTTTCTTAGGAATCGAGCCCACCCCTAGGTCCTAGGCCCATAATCCTAGGTGGCAACTCCAAACCCTTTTGTATGATCTCGATCCCATGTAATGGGCTGTTATCAAATCCTCATCTCAATGATGACCTTTACACTTCTGTGAAATAGGTCTCCACGTATCTCTGAGCGGTGGTACGGTGGTGTGGGGCCCATAGGAAAGCACACAAGACACACCCCTCCCCAAGAAAGAGAAAGAGAGGAGAGAGGGCCGAATGCAAGTCTTTTCCCCCCAAAGGAAAGGTCTTTCTCCGACCATTACCCTCATAGTTGTGACTCCATTGGGGATTGATATTACCAAATCATGGCAACTTGCAGACAATCGGATGGGACAGGCCTTCATGTTAATCTTGTCAGCTGCACTAAGGTGGCTCACACAATTGGAGTCATCCCAAACCTAGAATTGGACAACAGTGGTGAAAGCCTTCACCAAGTAGTATTCATATGACACCAAAGTAGATGTGAAGCATCAGGAACTTGAGATGTTGAGACAGTAGCCTAGAGAAGGATTCACCACCTTCTTGGTAAGGTTTAGGGATAAGGCCGCTAAGATGGCAGCTCAGCCTTCAGAAGTAGAGAAAGTAGAAATGTTGATTGAAAACTTTTCCAAGCCTTATTATGATGTCATCTACTACTAACACTTGCAAACTTTTGATGCCTTGATAGCCACCGGTACATGTGTGGAAAATAGAATCTTAAGGGAAGCTCAGTATCAGGGATCCTCCCAAGATGTAGGAAAGAACACCAAAGTTGGATCCAAAAAGGGTCCCGAAACCAATATGGTAGGCATGGTCCAACAGTTAGTCTCACTTATCACCTCTTCACAACCATTTGTGATATAAGCAAATGCCCCTGTTCAAAAGGCTGCTCGCCCAAGGAGATAGTTCACTGATTTGGGAATGCCCATGACAACAGTGTATAAAAAGCTAAAGAAATAGGGATTACTAGGGATAGTGGCTCCAAGAATAATCAGCAACCCTCCTCCAGCTTGATATAGGGACCATGAATATTGTGCTTACCACACTCAGAAGGGGCACAACACTAAAAGATGCTTGGGTCTGCAACACGCAATCCAGGATTTGGTAGGCAACGAGACTATTGAAGTCAAGGTCAAACAACCTCCCAATGTCAATACCAATCCACTCCCAAACCATGGAACCGTCAATATGCTAGCAACAATGGATGACTGGAAAAATTGGGATCCTCGATTCTTCGATCCAATCCATTTTATTAGAGATTCTAAGAAGTACCATGAGGAGAGGCATGTTGAGTGGAGAAAGAAGTTCCTGCTTGTGCAAAGATTATCCCTTCCTCTGGAGTTAGTAAGGCACATCAGTGGTTTCGTTAAGGAGGCTTGTCAAAAATAATGCAACTCCTTCTGAAGGTCTGTTTACATGCATCAGTCAGATAAACACTTTTCTCATCCCATGTTCTATGATCATGTGAACAACCTAGACGAAGAGTTAACAGAGAGTGACCCCACTCAACTCATCACACCTAGAGCTCGAAAGAATCATATGAATGCCTGCGCTTATAGGAAAGTCATGAGTCAAAGGACTAAGGCCATAAAGGCTCCCAAAAGAGAAGAGTCATCAGAAGAAGAATCAGAATATAAAGCACTTGCCATTCTTCCTTCCTCATCAGTAAGGGGATCCACTGTAGCATACCTTCAACCTCCGCCATACTACCAACCTTTACCACACCATCAACATTTGGCATACCACCAACCTCCTCTATATCACCAACCTTCACCACACTATCAAGGAAAAGGAACTTCCACTTCTTATTACCCCTAATCTTCATATCCTACCCCTCACATCACATCACCTTCATACCACCCCACTTCATATCCCTCATCACCTTCTTATCAGTCCCACTCTCAAGGATTGATGGATAACCCAAAGGATGGATGGGTGGATACAATTGGAAGGATATGCTTGCACTACCAGATTCTCCAAAGATAGCCTCATCAACAGGTTCAGTGAATGTTTTAGGAGAAAATCAAGATGTTGATCCCACTACCCTAATTCAGACAACCATATCCCCAGAAGACAATCTGGAGTTAATTGAAGAAGTCATAGGTGACCTCCTTAGAGCAGTAATGGCATTGGCAATAGGGGAACAAAGCAAAAAAACACACCTCTGTAATCCACATCGAGAGTGACACAGAAGTTGATGAGTCTGGTCTAATCCGTCTTCAAGCCTATGAGGTCAAGTCTGGCCCTATGGAAATCTTTTGGTCCTTACGCTCTGAATACTATGAATGATTGGATACGAGAGAATTTGATAGTCAGGAGGAATCTGATGAAGAACCAAGTGAGGGAGAAATCAGTGAAGAAGAGGATGATGACAACAACAATGAGGATGAGAGGGAAGATGAGAATGATGGGGATGATCTGATTCTCAAGGTGATGATGAGTACCAAGACTGAGATGACTACCAGGGACCTTGGGACAATAATGAAGATAATGAATCGAGGTACTATTCACCCAAAGATCTCAGGGGATATTTCGTTTACGCAATCGGTGAAGATGACCTAATGATTGACCCTACCGATGCAATCCAGTCAGCACTCATGATTCACATGGAAGGAGATTAGCCGGTATCAGATTCAGAAAATAGTGAAGGATATGAGATCACTTTTGAAGGTGAAGCAAACCCTATAGTAGAACACATGGCTTATGTTTATAATCGTTTGGTTGACATATAACTCGAGGCTGATGAAATTGACCAAGTGTTAGGTGAAGTATCCATCGGTGAACACTACTACACCAAGCAATTAGAAATCCTTAAAAAAGTAGGGGGCATGCCACACTTGCAAAAATGGTGGAAACAGTAGTTACGCGGCTTTTCAATGAGGTCAAGAAGGTGTGAGCCAGGGCTGTGGATATTTGTGGAGGACCTCGACTTCTCACCCCTAGCAGGGAAGAAGAATCAGAAGAGGAGGATGATCCTATGGTAGGAATAATTACCATAACCAATAGTGATGATGAAGAGTGTTATCCCACAGAGATCATCATGAAGAAACCTGTCAATGTGATGGAGACTCGAAGTGGAAGAGACTACAAGGGCAAGGCCCTAGCAGTAGAACAACAGTCAAGGACTAATGAGGCTGGAACCAGTGGCTTGAAGAAAGAACCAGAGAATCCAGTCTTGGCTCAGCTCAAGAAGGCCCAGGCTAATATCTCAATTTGGGGATTGTTGATGGCCTCCCCCACACACCATGAAGTAGTCTTGAAGTCCCCCACCAATGTGCAAGTATTGATCGAGATAGATCCAGTGCATCTCTCACACATAGTAGGGGCAACTTATGTGGTACAGTCATTGAAGTTCTCAAACTCTGAACTTCCTAAAGGAGCCTATCACAATAGGGCTCTACACATCACGATAGAATGTTTTGACAAGGTGGTCCCCCAGGTTCTCATTGACAATGGGTCCGCTTTGAATGTTTGACCCCTAAGATCGGCAAAGAGTATTGGCATCAACCTAGAAGAGATGAGACCGTCAAACCAAACCATACGGGCATATAATAACACCAAGAGGAAAATCCTTGGCATCCTCGTCATTGCCGTAATAATCAGCCCGGTGAAGTTTGCTAATGATTTCCAAATCATTGATATACCAGCCTCTTCCAACATACTTTTGGGAAGGCCTTGGTTACATCATGAGAAGGCAGTATCCTCTAGTCTCCATCAGAAAATGAAATTCATTCATGAAGGGAAGGTGATTACAGTAGCCAGAGATCCCAAAGTGGTTAACACCTTAGCCAAGATTGCAAATGGAGAAGAACAAGACCAGGAAGTTCAACTTAGTGGTTTTGAAATAAAGAAAACTTGGGCAGCACTCACCAAGGAAATGCCAGATGAAAAGATTCTGACTAATTATGAAGCTATATGGAGCCCTCCTGTGAACCAAATGATGAGGAACATGTAATACTTTCTAGGGATGGGATTAGGAAAGCATCATCAAGGTGTTTCAAAATTACCTACTCCGGTGGTTAACAAAGGAAGGAGTGGTCTTGGGAACACTCCTCAAACCCCAGGACCAAGGAGCAAGAATGGCAGTAAAGGGCAGAAGGTACTAAAGATGACTAGGAAAATATCCACCTCTTATTATCCCACTCTTAATAGGTACTTCGTAAGGGAAGGAGAGGACTTCCCCTCTTGTGGAAATGTTGAGCCATGGTTTGATGAAACTGCAGTGAAGATGCAACCATGATTTGAAGTATTCTTTCAAGATGAGTTCGACTGGATAACTCATGAGGTAGAGCAATAGAAAATGCTAACCAAAGAAAGTAATCAAGATAGCTACATCATCAGGATAACAAAAATTGCACTAATTGAGAATGTGTCTTCCTCTAGTAACCCTACAACATTGATCCTGTCGAAGGAGGCACCAAGTCCTCAAGTCCACCTGAAAAGAGAATGGGCAAAGAAGATAACGCTCACCTGGAGTTTACAGCTTCCCACTGATTTGAAATTCCACATTTGCTCCCTCCTACAAGAACCAAGAGCCCAAGAATTACAAGCCTCGGCCTTTCAGAGGAAAAAGTGTATATGTGAAACAAAGAAGAGCCCAAAGAATGTTGGTTTGCATGTACTATGCCTGAGTAAACTGTAATGGGAAGACCCGTGATTGTGGTCAAAGATGTGACCGAGGATCAGGGATGGCCTCAATCAATAGGCTTGAAAAGTTGGACTTTATAGAAAGGGGATTGAGCAATCTCCACCAATCCTCACCTCTCAGAAAGTTAGGCTTCAAAGAACATGAAATTGATCAGCTAGTATTTGTGAAGAAGCAGGCACCTATTCAAGAAAACAATTGCACAATTGAAGAAATAGCAGCAACTTTCTCAGAAGGAGAAGGAGGCCTTTTGCCACATCTGCTCATCCATCAAGCCATCAAGCCACTCCTAAACTGGACTAGCATTGGGGAGAACTTCAAGTTCACTCATGCTACCGGGTCAACCATCCTGAATACCACTGATAAAAGCATCAAATTAGTCATTGAGTCTGTAGTCGAGTCAGTTGTTGAGTCTTTTGTTTATGATTATGAGTCGTCCTTCCCTTTCAAGGAAAGTCTAGAGTCTATGTATGTCGAGTCTGTTACTCCTTCTTTTATGAATGAAATTTTTGATTCCGAGTATGACTTGCCGCCTTTTTCTGATGATGATCTTTATAAATATCAAAGTTAATAAAATAATGTAAACTAAAGAAATCCCAACCCATCCGTGAGGATACCCAAGTTATTAATATAGGAACCGACTAATGCCTTCGAGAGATAAAAATTGGTACCACCCTAGATGATAAAGAAGCAGAGTAGATGAAGGAGTTCGCCGAAGTCGCTTTGATTGTAGGAAGCCTGACCATTTCAAAATGGAACACTCACATATAACAAAGAAGAAAGCTTATGCAGCCAAGTGGGACTCAAGTGATGAAGAAGAAGTCACCAACCTGACTTTAATGGCCCTTGGAGATGAAGAGCAAGAGGTAAGCTATCAAACCCAAAATGACTCTTCCCTAAATTACCCGAATAAAGAACTTCAGGAAGCCTTTGAGGCTTTGTATGAAGAGAGTCTAAAATTAGAAGTAGCCAAAAGTAAATTGGAAAAGGAAGTGACCACCTTAAACCAAAGAATAGATGCATTGACATCTAAAGTGAGTGAACTTCGGAGGAAAACTCAAAATTAACCACTACCCTTTGTACCTTCACTGAAGGTCAAAGGAACCTTGACAATCTCCTTGGGCCTCAATGAAAAGGTCCTCATGAAAAGGAAGGACTGGGATATGATGGACAAAACCCACCTAAAGGAAAGAAAAACAAAGAGAGAATCCAAGATTGGTTGACCAGGGAAACCAGCCATCTACCTCCTATGTCAAGTGTGGATATTACAAGAAAACTGGTCACTCCATTAATCAGTGTCATGCTAAGAAAAGGAAGACCACCAACTCTTAAAATGAGAGACAAAGAACCAAGGTCAAGCATGCCTACTATTATACTCCCCAAAGGAGGCAATATAGACCTTAAGAAGAATTCAGATCAATGCAAAAATATAGAAAATTCCAACCTCAAAGGGCATATTCCATTGAAAGGTCACCAAGAAAATTTCAAAATTATAGAACATACCCCCAAGAGTCCTACAAACCCCAAGGGAAATACCAATCACAAAGACCATACAGATCCTAAAAGTCTTATGAAACTCAAAGGTCATATGATTCATATGAACATCAAAGGACTCAAAGGAACCCAAAGTCATCCCAAAAGCCAAGTCAAAGACCTAAAAGCTACAAGACCACGTGGGTCCCATAGGGACATTTGACACTAGAAGTGACAGACCCATGAGATTACGGAGACTAATGTACAACTGAATTTCTATTGTAGGTATGCTTGAAGAACAAGATAGAAGCTGAATGGGTTATAGATAGTGGATGCTCAAAACACATGACAACCAACAAGAATCTATTCTCAAGCCTACTAGACTACGACAAAGGATGGGTGTCTTTAGGAGATGACAGCAGAGGAAAATATGATATATTTCAATCAAAATCGGGATTCAACCATGATACACATGATATGCATGATGTCCTCAAGAATTTGGCTAAGGGAAAATAAAAGATCAAATGAAAGAAACAAGAAATGTATCATGACATGTTCAAATCAAAACAGAGAATTAGCTATAACACTCATGGTAGGCACATCATTCTAAAAAATTTGGGTAAAAAAAGATGAAGAAAATGCAAGAAATCATGATATATCTTAACTAAAACAGAGAATTAGCTATGATACACATGGTAGGCACATCATTCTCAAAAATTTGAGAAAAGAACGATGAAAGAAACATGAAATGTCTTAACCAAAACAATGAATTAGCTACAAACCATGTGAAATAATGTATTGATCCTACAAACCGAAACCAAAACAAAAATAATAGCCATTTGAGAGCTATACTTGAGATCAAAAGCTTGAGAGAAATTGTAAAAGAAGGTTCAAGATGTATAAGAGGTAATAGCTTCACCAAATCCAATGATCTAGAGAGAAAATGCTCAAATGATAGAGCTTCTCATGCTGAAAACCTCACTCAATCAAAATGTTCCATAAAATGAACTTTAAGAAGGTTCAACAAGGAAAAATGGAATCCTTAACTAAAATCCCCTTTCTCCTCCATTAAAACCAGAGATCATGTCATACCCCACCCCCACTTGCCTGAAGGCTGGTGACCTGGACACACACAAGTGCTCACAATCCATCCAGGATCTCCGATGCAATACTTTAAGGTATAAAAAACTATGAAATAATTCTATAATCCACATAGATAATTATAATAATAATTAGTGATGTAACACATCTAGTGAATTCTATTTATATTTACCATATTTACACAAAAGAATGTTTTCCACAAACGGATCATAATTACAATCATGTCCTTAGGGCTACAATAGAGATGTACACAAAAGAATAAAAAAAGAAGACGAATACTATCATCCTCAGGGTGCTCTAAAAGCACAATCATCACATATGCAGCTAACCTCATGCGTAGCCAGCTCCTTGACCCAAAGATCATCTCTGTAGGGAGTCGGTTCCTTGACCACAGTCGCAGGATGGTTCCCTAGATCACCATTTAAAAGCATGCAACAAATAGGGTGAGTTTCCACGAAGCTAGTGAGGGGTGGACACACAAGAAATCACGGCAATATATGTCACACCCTGCCTCCTTCGATACAGTACGTCGTACCTGGGTGTAGTAGTCCCACAAGACCTACCATCGAGTGGGATTAGCCAATACTTCACCCCTATTGGCAAGGGGTTATAGCACTGGGATATGATCCTACCCCAATGCAATATATATACATCCATATTAGCCAATAGTAACCATATACATACACATCTCTGACCTATGGTCATAACCATAATACTGACCTCTGAGCCCATAGTATCGGAATCCTCCCCTCAGCCACACCGTGCCTCAGACCATCAATACTATAACACAACTATAAACCACATCATAATCCACACACAAAACATGGTCACATCAGTCACGATATCCAAAATCCACATACGCAATAATATGTATATAAAAATACATCCAAAATATGGAAGCAAGCCATTACCTGTGTGCATTCAAAATCAAAAGATGTAAAACACTACGTAAAATAAATCACAATCACCCACTCACCTTGATACCATAATTCAAAGCCTTTACATTGAATTCCCATCATCGTGTATCATCACCGAGTATCTTAGGTTCTTAAATATCAATTCCATTATTTAATGTTAGATTTGATTTATTCTGTCCAAGGACAACCTTAATCTGAATTCCTATTAAATTCCCTCACTAGAGTCCAGATCTAGACCATTGAGAAGGATACTGACCTGTCTCAGCATCTATCCCATATACTGACCTAAACTAGAAACTAGTCCAATAGACCCCACAAACTCATATGTAGACTACTGACTCAGCCCACACAGCCATTGTCTAGCTATCCATCCAATAGGACCAGATCATGACCAATTGGCTATTAACACACCCCACAAGTAATTAGGGCAAGGACAGTGGGAACAGATGGCATTCCCTCAACAAAAACACCCACACACTCACATTATCACTGGGATCACGGGTACGCTAAATTCCAAAACCAATCTCTGTATCCTCACCGATGATTTAGGTTCCTAGAAAAGATGTCCATTGGATACAACAATCCTAAGTCTGCTTATTATTAGACTGAAAATCCATTTCACAACCTAGGACCTATTCCTCAGTTAATCTTCATCTCATAATACCCCCTCAGGATACACTTCCCCTGTAGGGATAAAACCTTGTAAAGTGCACAGGTAAGCCCTAGATAACGGTAGGGTACACATACATAAGCTCCACCAGTAGGTTGGCAGCACATACACTAGCATACCGCTAGCACCTCCCAGTGAATGTCTACAGATTCTGCATTTTTCCAATTTTCCTACTGAACTCTGTTGGTCACAATTGAGCACTAGGCCGAAGGCCATTGCACCACATAGTATGAGGAAGGTCTTGTGTTCCTCTAGGGTCCATTGCTACCTCACTCAAAGGCTTAATTAAGTGACCCAGAGCCCAATTTATTAATTCCCATAAAATTCTAGAAATTTGGAACTGGAAATTACTGAACAAAAGGGATGGGCACTTCCTTTTAATAATACCACTCAATTGAGGTTTAATTAACATGAATAGAGAAGAATGAGTCTTATCCCAACTCCAATTAAGCTCAAAAGTAGGCCATAGGGATGAAATATATAATTCATTCCCAGTTTTCCAAAATAATACAACAATAATATTTTTGTATAGCCTATAGTGATTCCTTGCATGTATAAGCCAATTCTAACTCCAATTATAAGGAATTACACTTGCATAGCAAAAGCCCTAAGACGTAGGCTTCCCAAAGATAGGTCAGAGTCAAATTAGGTCCCTAAACCCACTCTGAAATTAAGGATTTAGTTATAGGGAATTGAATCACAGCTTAGGGACTCAATTCCAACTCCCAATTTCATATAAACCCTAGCCCTAACATGCTACCATACTAATACTAACAAAATTACACTAAATTAGGAGGGCAGAACCACTCATCCAGGTAAAGGGAAAGCAATAGGGAAGTTGGACAACAGTAATCCCCAAGCTTGGACAACCTTCTGGTCTCCTGTGTTGCTTACTTGCATCCTTAAGCTTCTTGGGTAGTAGTGTGTAGGAGCAGCAATCTTTGGACAGTAGCAGCACCAATCCTCACATAGCAACCTAGCCAACAACAGGAGCAAGAGAGTGGCATCCATGCAGTAGTAGTGGCAGGGTCAGTATGCACAGGGCAGCGGCATGTGACCTTGCTTGCATCAAAACCAATAGCAGCCAGCAGAAGAGGATGTAGCAACAACTATAAGAGCAGTAGCAAGGTAACATGCATGCACAACCCAATTTAGCAGCCCCCTCCTTTCTCCCTCTTTTCTTTTCTTCTCTTTTCCTTCTCCTTGATGCTATACCAGTAACAATGCACATAATGGGTGGACAGTGTTGTAATTTCATTTATGTAGTCAAGCCAAATGGACCTTAGGATCTGTTTGGCTGAACCCTTAAAATTAATTATTTTCATTAAACCCATATATCTATCTCTAAGTGGACCCCACTATTTTCTTATCTGAAAAATGATGTACAGTTAGCAAAAGGACCTCTATCTATTAGATAAAATGGTAGGCTGAGCTGTAGGGATGTGGGCCTCACAAAAGATGAATGGCAATTTTTGCCCAAGACAACACACTGGCTAGCCGGTGGTTAATAGGTGACTGGCTGTGTGACGGCAAAATATGTCCTTTAGCAATCCTAACCACTTGGCCCTCAGGTTAGGTGTATGTGTGACACTGTGCATAACATTTGGCTAGTTTTCCTCCTTGTTTGGATCAAGTGCAGTAGTAGTTTCCATACTCATAGTGCAACCTATACTAGCCAAATTGGATAGCCTAATTGCCCTTAGTGCCTGCCATGTCCAGGCACCTTAGGCCCACAGATGCATTTTGATTCGGGATATCACAATGTATGAAATGAAATAAAATATCAATGCTCAACCAAACCAATATGAATGTAGTTAGATGAATATAAAGTCATGATCCAGTTTATTAGCACACAAGCCTAATCAACAGATTCTAAGTCAATAGTGGGTTTCAGTGCTTCTACAGCATAGGTGGTATCCCTAGTCATGAATGTACGTTATCAGTCCCCGAGGATACAAGCTAGTTGAACATGTCACTTCCCTTGGCTCCTGATTTTTACCCCAGAATGAGTATCTGAGGTTCATAACATTTGGCCACTTCCTTTTTTATTTCATGGCAAGGGATATAGATTTTGAACTCAGAGTCATCCTCCAAATTTATCACCTTATAAGCATCCATCATGTCCATCTGAGCTATTTCATTATGGACCAGAACAATCATGTGATCTATATATAGACCCTCATTTCCCACTTGTATTGCCCCCATATTATTTTTCCCATTCTTAAGGTTGTCCATTTCTAGATCTAGGTCACATTGGCTGGAAATTCCTTAGAGCGGTGTGTATTAGCACTCGTGGAGGTGTTGAAAGGATTCTCCCATAATATTTATGGATAAACTCTTTAGATGTCTCATATTCTTCACACAAAAATTCCATCAATTGTTCCGTTATATGTCTTCCTTTTCTGCCATACACAGGGTGCGCCAAATTGTAAAGCAATCTTATTTGAAACACATAGACTGTCATGGATGATCAGATTGTCTCTGGGAATCTTTGACTGTTGGTGGTGAAAATGGGTCTAACAGTTGTAGAATGTGTAGAATGGTGTAAATAGTAACTTAAATTGCATAGGTTCTAGGGTTTGCTCATTTTTCCCCAAATTGAAGACTTGGTTACCCAAAAATTGAGATTTTCGGTTGGGGCTCCATGTAGTGGTCTGTAATTGCACCTATGATCATCCCAATCTCCTATTCTAGGTGCATTACATAATTTCCTAACATAGAGGTAGGTTAGGATGGTAGATCATAGGGGATTTGGCCAAAATTCCAAATTTAGTGTTTATATTTCTAAACTTAGGGTTTTAAATTGGGGCTTTTCCTACACTAAGACTCCACACTCAAATATGAGTGGTGCTAGGTAGGTCTTGTATCCAAAATCCCCCACTTAATTCGTAAAACAAGTAGGTATGCAAAGGAGATTTCGGTCAGGGTTCCTAGTTTTGCATGAGTGGAGAATGGGGTAAGAGAGAGGGATCAAGAATACAATAGAGGTAGGGGAGAGAGTTCTAACTCACCTTAATATGGGGCAAGTGGAGACGATCACACCCTTGATCCAACCTCCTCCTTCTCCCTTACTTTCTTCCCTCTTCTTCTTTTCTCCTTTCCCCCCCTTCTCCCCTTCTCCCCTTCTCTTGTCCCTAATTTGGTAGGCAATTGAATGAATGAGTTAATAGCTCTATTTATATTAACTCAAGTTAACTAAGGCCTGTTTGAAAAATAAATGATTTTTCACTCATTACTAGGTTAATTCCCTAATCAACACAAGTGGGCCCACCTCGAGGTGACCTAACACATTGATCCAATCCTTGTTAGGTTGTACTAGCTATTGGAGGTGGTTTGAGGTGCACGGGTGTGAGGGCCCAGGCCCCATGACCAAATAACTCACTTCTAGTTAGTTCCCTCACTAGAGGGTGTTTTACCGAGGGATGGTGAGCCACTAGTGGCCATTAGCCGGTGTGGGCTGCTTGTTTCCACTTTGGGGGTGAAAAGGGCAGCTAGCTATGTGGATGGTTCCTTGGGTATGTGCATGTATGTGGGCCATACTTCAGTGCATCTCACTACTAGGGTTTGGATGATTCTCCTCAATTGCATAAGACTTACACTGACTTTTTTGGTGGCTTGAAACCTTTCTAGTTGTCCCGACACTAGTAATATTTGTAGGTGAGATCATTCCTTCTCTCATGGTAGAAAACTAATGCCAACTAGTAGTCTATGATATTGCCACCTTCTTGTGAATCATCTGTATTCAATCACACAAGGTAGGTTTAGGGCACGGGTATAACACACCCTCCTTACAAGAAATTTCTCCTTGAAATTCAATGTAGTTGGTAATCCAAACATTCCAGAGTATCTTTCCTTCATTTCATCTTCACATTCCCATGATGTTTCCGTTTCAAGTGGTTTCTCCACTTGAACTTGACATAAGAAATAGTTTGATTACAAAGAATGTGGTCTCTCTGATTAATAATCTCTTATGGCTGCTCAATATACCTCCAATCAGTGTCAAGTTCTAGAGGTTTATGTGTCATGACATGAGTTAGATCAGAAACATACTTCTTTAACATGGATACGTGAAATGCATTATGAATACCCTCCAACTCTGGTGGCATAGTAATTCTAAATGCTACTACTCTAACTCAGCCCAAATTTTCATAAGGTCCCATGCATCAAGGACTCAACTTTCATTTCTTACCAAATCTTCTCACTCCATTGGTGATACTTTCAAAAATATCTTATCACCAACTTCAAATTCTAAGTTTCTCTATCTGAGATCAGCATAGCTTTTCTATTTGGATTGAGCTGCCTGGATCCTCTCTCTAATCGCATCCACTTTCTCATAACTGGCTTATTAGTTTAGGATCCATATTTTTTCTCTCTCCAACTTCTTTCCAATATAGGGGTGTCCTACATTTCTTGCCATACTGAGCTTCATAAGGTGCCATACCTATAGTAGCTTGATAGTTGTTATTGTAGGAGAACTCTATCAGTGATACATGTTCATCCCAACTATAACTTATATCCAACACACAAGCCCGTAGCATATCTTCCAAGGTTTGTATCATTCTCTCTGATTGCCCATCTATCTAGGGATGGAAGGCTGTACTAAAATTTATTTGTATCCCCACTGCTTTCTATAAGAACACCCAGAATTTAAAGGTAAATCTAAAATCATGTTCGGAGACAATATTGAATGGTACACCATGTAGTTTGACAATGTTTTCCACATATAGTTGAGCCAATTTCTCCACGGAATATTTAACTTCATAGGAATGGAGTGGGCTACTTTGGTCAGATGATTCACAACTACCCAAATTTTGTTATTCCTTTGCTAAGTACAAGGTAGACCCGTGATAAAATTCATGGTGATATGTTCCCATTTTCATACTCCTAGCTTCTTCAATCAACTACTCATTCATTGTCAATGTTACTATTGATAAGGTCTAGGATTATCTGCTCAAAGCATCATCTACTACATTAGCCTTCCCAGGGCAATAGTGGATGGGGTAGTCATTATCTTTCATCAACTCCAACCATCTTCTCTGCCTCATGTTTAGTTCCTTTTGGACGAAAAGTACTTTAGACTTCTCTGATCATTGTAGATCTCACTCTTTTCACCATACAAATAGTGACATCAAATCTTTAATGCAAAATTACTACTTCCACTTCCAGATCATGTGTGGGGTGATTCTTTTCCTAGTCTTTCAACTGTTGAGATGCATATGCAACAACCTTACCATTTTTCATCAACACACAACCTAAGCCCAATTTAGATGCATCACTATATACTACTTCTTCCTGAGTTCTCATCTGGAATAGTAAGTACCGATGCTCTTATTAGTCTCTTCTTCAATTCTTGGAAACTCTTCTCACATTCCTTTGACCATTCAAATTCACTCCATGTCAATCGGGTCATAGAAGCGAAAATGCATGAGAACTTTTTTATAAATCTTCTGTAGTATTCTGCTAACCCCAGGAAACTATGGATCTCACCCTTATTTTTGGGTGCTTCCTAATATAAAACAACCTTCACTTTTCAAGTATCAACTTCAATGCCTTTGTCTAAAACAATAAGCCCAAGAATATGTAATTGGGATTGCCAAAATTCACATTTTCTAAATTTTTCATAGAGTTGTTTCTCTCTCAACCGCTACAGTGCTAACCTCAAATGGATAACATGTTCTTCCTTGCTCTTCGAGTAGATTAAAATATCATCAATAAATAGGATGAAGAAGTTTTTGAACATATCATGGAACACTCTATTCATCAGATCTATAAACATTGTAGGTGTATCGGTTAACTCAAATGGTATGACTAGAAATTCATAATGTCGATAACTGGTCCTAAAAGATATCTTCTTGATGTCACACTCTGATCTTGAGCTGATGGTACCCATATCTGAGATCAATTTTGGAGAATGTGGTTGCTCCTTGTAATTGACAAATAGGTCATCAATTCTGGGCAATGGATACCGATTCTTCATAATTAGCTTGTTGAGCGCCCAATAGTCTATACACATTCTCATGCTCTTATCTTTCTTCCTGACAAAGAGCACTTGTGCTCCCCTTGGAGACACACTAGGTCTGATGAATGCCTTCTCCAACAAATCTTGTAGTTGTTCTTTCAACTCTTTCAATTCTGAAAGTACCATCCTATATGGAGCTTTAGATACAGGTGTTGCTCTAGGGACCAAGTCATAATGAACTCTATTTCTTAGTCTGGGGGTTGTCCAACCAAGTCTTCGGGAAATACATATGGAAACTCTTTGACTAATTCTATTTCCTCTAAAAACTTGTTTTCATAGTTGTATCCATAATGGATGCTAAGTAGGCTTCACACCATGTGGTGCAGCTATAATGCACATTCACATGCTTGATAGGCGGATAACCAAACTTTGCCTCAAATGTTATCAAAGTCATACATGTTCAGTTTGATCAAGTGAGTAATCCTGTCCCATCCACAGACTTGTATGGGGTATGGCTCATATATTTCATCCAATTCTACTTCATTTCCAATGGGTTTGCTAACAACTAATTTATGTGTCAACACCTTTGGCTTAATGTTCATCTTAGTAGCAATAGTTGGAGATATAAATCAATGTGATGCACCCGTATCAAACAATACATATGCAGCTATCATCGGGATCAACAATGTACCTGTAACAACTTTGGGTTTAAGAAGACACATTCAATTCCATCAAAAATTGCATCATTCAATCAGGATTTACACACAAGTACATGATCAATTGGTTATTCATGTATGCACACCAAAAATCAACCCATTCGAGCAAAATTTACCTCCACTGGTGGATAGTCAAAATCCACTAGTCCACCAGTAGGTGAAGATTCTTGTATAAAATACCCATTTGAGAAACCCTTCTTTCACTCTAAAACTTCACTTTTCTTGCCAAGAACGACTGAAGAGCTCCCCCAAGGTTTGAGGAACTTCAACTGATGGTTTTTACTTTCATTCCTTGCCATTTTCATGCATGAGGAAATACCTAATCACTATTCGTGTGTAGTTTCTTGCTTTTGCCCAAATTTCTTCTTTGTGAAAACCTAAGTAGGAATTCCAAGACTAACTTGTGATTTTCTTCAATATCTCACATTTTCTTTGCATGCATTTTCACTTAGTTTACATATACTATGCATGCTTGTATGTCGGTATGGGTTCTAGAAGAAGTACATGTAGTCGAACCATGGCTAGGCAGAAAGAAGAACCTCTAGAGCCCGATTTTGACAGACATTGGTTTAGTTCAACAAATAATTCTATTAATTGGGAGATCTTTGGGAACAAGTTTGTGGAGCTCGGAAAATCTATTCTCCAATTCCAGATGCCTTCATTTGGAATTGAGAGGAGATTCTAGGCATTGGGTTGGGAAGAACTGTTGGACCCAAGGAGTAAGTGCTACCCAAGATTGGTCTAAAATTTCTACTGCAATCTCAGGGGTTAACACATTAGTGAGGATGACTTTTGCCTTACGAGTAGGGTGAGAGGTATAGATATTTCCTTTACTAAGAATGAATTTTGAGTAATCACCAACATCTCTAGTGTGGGTGTAAGTGTGTATAGTGCGCCTAAGACCAAACCGAGTGGCATCCCTAACTGAGAATGACTTGAGGAGATGAGCTTGACTTTAACTAGGGAAATGTGGGGATGGGCCCAATTCAAGAACCGTCAAACTACCCTAAAGGTGTTACGTAGGATTATCCAATTTAATGTAGTTCCAATTGGTGGGCACTACGACGAGGTATCCATACTGTAGGCATATGTTATTTTCTATTTATATGCAGGGGTTCAACTCAACCTCCCCTATCTGATGATGAGACATATGATTTATCGAGCTAACTACCAAAAACATGAAAATATTTTCTTTGGCCAGATCCTTTCTAGTAACTTCATTCACTTTGGTATTCTTTACCTTGATGAGCCTACAAATGGGCATAAGAGGTACCCCTTCGATATGTCTCAATGCTGCCAATAACATTAAGGATGTTCCCTAGAATGTGCCAATGGAGGTTGCTAGTGGTGGGGGTAATGAGGATGAAATTGAGGAAGACACTGAAGAAGATGAGCCTCCACTGAGTCAGGGTCATACGGAGACCTCTCCTCCACCTCCTTACACTTCATCTCACTATAGTGGCAGGGCTTCTACTTCTACTAGACCTGGTGGTGAAGCTAGATGGAACCGGTGATGGAACCTATGGAGTCAGGTTTTCAAGATTTAAACACCCGCTTGGATAGCTTAGAGGGTAGGGTCACTAAAATTAGAGAAGTGGACCCATCAACGGACTATCGACTTCGGACTTGTTAACAGCATCCAGTTACTTCAGCACAACCACCTCCTCCTCCTCCTCCTCAAGAGTAGATTTCCTTGGACTTTTGTATATTTTCTCTATTTCTCTATTTTATGTGGATCCTATCAGGTGTTAAGTCTGGAAACTTTTGTTATATCCTTTCTTGTTTTATTCTCTTATAATTTCTACTTCCCTATTGTAAAGCTTATGCTTTTGAATGAAATAATCGATGTTATCGGTTTTGACACCTGACTAGTCTCCTATTGGTGTGCTATGAATTATGATATTAATTTTAAGCTTTTATTTACATCATATTCTCCAGCTTTCCTAGTCATTTCATAAGGTTATGACTTAGAGCAGAGCATTGCGCTTTGATATCACACCTATCACACCTATCACACCCCACCTTCACTGATCTTAAGGCCAGTGACTTAGAATTACAACTGGTGAGCTACTATTGATACTTAATGAATATTTACACAAAAAGAATGTTCAACATACCTGATCATGCTTATAAGTATCTACCCATCAGGTGGTAGGACCTGTCCCTACAAGTCAATTTGTAATGGGGATCTACTTTCCTAGGTTGGAAGCCCAACTGCAGTACTGGGTGAAGTTGTGGGCTGCTGTCCATACCCTTGGGACAGTATATAATTCTTGCAATCATCTCTGTGATCACCCACAATTGGGTACTAGACCTTACATGAATGAAATTCCCATCTCAAAATTGGAAATCCAAGTATAGAGAAGGACTTATACAATACAAATGCAAGAATTGTAAAATAGGTCATGCAAGTATATTAACCCTATGTCTGGGGTAGGTACAAGTTTGTATCATATCCATATGGTTGACCATGGTCTACATTGACTTGGTATGCTGGGGGGGAGTTCCATTTTAAAGCTGGAACCACCACCCCAGAACTGAGATTGGAAAGCTAGAGTGGATCAGAGACCATCTCTCTCTGAAATCATTTCTGAAATGCCAGTGTTGGAAACTTAATTGGGATTTTATATTGGGCATGTTAACCCTAATATCAATACCCAATTGTGTTTTTGGGTTGTTTATACCTAATGTGGGGATACTAGGGCTGGAAAGCTTTGGTCAACAGTGTACATGTTTGATGCTGGGATTTCAGCCAAGTATGCTAGGTACAATGTATAGACTCTATTGGGAAAGGGGGTAAATGTAATTGTAATTGATTTCTAGGATTTGGAACATGTCAACCTACATGGGAAGTACCCAAAGGAACCAAATTTGGTGCTCAGAGGGGCAGGAACGCCTTAGACCATTGAGGAGTTCAGTAGCTACTTGGAGCTGCTAAGAAACTTCCTCCGATGGGTGCTTGCAGCAGGCTGGTGCCCCTGCACATGACCTAATGGTGGGTGTTTTTCTTGAGGGAATGCCCTCTGTTCATAATCTGGTCCTATTGGATGGACAAATGACATTGGTTGTGTGGCTTATGGAAACAGCCTACATATGAGTCTGTAGAGTTTATTGGATTTGTGTAGGTCAATGTATGGGATTGGTGCTGGCATAGATCAGTATCCTTCTCACTAGTCTGTGTTTGGATTTTGTTGAGGGAATTCAATAGAAATTTGGGTTAAGGTTGTCTTTTAGTAGAATGAATTAACTCTAATATGAATTAACTAAATTGATATTTAGGAACCTAAGACACTTGACGAGGATACACAATAACGGAAATTCAATGAAAAGGCTTAAGATTCGGATATCAAGGTGAGTGGGTGATTGTGATTATTTTACGGAGTATTTCTATCTTTGATTTTGAATGCACATGAGAATTGGATTGTTTCCATGTTATGGATGTATTCTATATATAGGCATTATTGCACATATGGATTTAGGATATCATGTTGATGTGAGCATGGTTTTGTGGATGTGGATAATGATATGGTGTTTGGTTGTAATTATAGTATTAACTGACTCTGGTACGGTGTGATTGAGGGAAGGATTCTGGTACTGTGGGCTCAGCGGTCAGTATTATGATTATGACCATAGCTTTGATGGTCTAGAGCATGGTGTCACTGAGGGGAAGATTCCAGTACCGTGGGCTTAGAGGACAAATATATGTGGATGTATGGTTGCTATTGGCTTATATGTATGCATTTAAATTGTATTGGACTATGATCTTATCCCAATGCTATAACAACTAACCAATAGGGGTGAAGTATTGGCTAATCCCACTTGGTGGTAGGTCTTAGGGGACTACCACGTCCAGGTACAACATACTATATCCTAGAGGGTACAACATGGTATGACGTACTGTACGCATGGCTGCTGAACAGTATGGGTGACTAACGTAGGATTCAGGGATCATGATTGCCAGGGGTTACTATTTAGGGGTTGGCTGGGGGACCGAGGTTATTTTCAGGACTGGATGACTCCTGCTTGCAACTAGCTTGTATCTCTAGAGCCTGATATACTGGGGAGGGGATACCACCTATGTTATTTATAGTGCTTATACCCACATTTGGGACTTAGTAATTAGAATGGAAAATATAAATGAAAATGGATCATGTAGCTGTGTGGCAGTGCAATTGTAGCATCATATTATGGATATTTTTGTGAGTATGCAATGGCATCATGATTCAAAGTGTGTGCTTTCCTGCTCACCCCTCACAGGCTAGTGTAGCTTACCCCTCATGGATTTCTCTTTTTAAATGGTTGAACCAGAGCGAAAGCGAATAGGAGTTCAACAAAGGTTGTGAGGCTGTGTTTGCGAGACACTGTGGAGTGGATAGTTGTTCCCTTCTACTATTTTGAATTGCATTTACCTGAAATGTATGATGAATTATCTATGTAACTGTGGGTCAAATTCAAATTAGGTCTATCATATTGTATTTATCATTATAGACATATAACCACCGCTACTCTGATTTTGTTAGTGACCTTGTGGCATTGTGAGTTACTGACTACTTTTGTGATCCTGGTAGAGGTGGGCTGACTGGGTTGGGAATCTAGTGCCACATACCTTGGTCTATAGTGAAGTCGAGATGTGACAGCTTAGGCCATTTAGTTGGCCCTGTATATTATGGACCTTGCCACCCGCTCATCTCATTTGGCATGATTTTTATTTGCTATATATTTTTACTATAACATAATTCCCCCACTCTTGCTGACCTACTTGTAGCTGGTGGGAGTATTCGGGTCGTCTAGCCAAGCACAGGCCTGGTTGGAAGGGCAACCACCTTGGGGGTGTTTTTCATTGGTAACATTTCCCCTTTTGGGACTTCCTTTCATCTATTAATGTGTTGCAACCTTTCCTAGAGGGTGTGCTATTATGGCAACAACTTTTTGTGACTGAAGAGTCATCCCTTTTGATGGTTTTGTAACATTTCCCCTTTTTGTTACTTTGGGCAACAAGATGTATATTAGACTTCATTGTTTTCTTCTTATCCATCTTCTTCCTTGCACTTGAGAACTCCACTCTCCTAGCTTCTCCCTCCTTGTCGTCGGTGCACTGTTGGTATTCCCCATCTCTTCTTTAGGGTTTTCATCACCGCCGTTTATGGTCCCCGGTTTGCTAGACTCCATTCTTTCACCAGTAAGCACCTTCCTTCTTTTTTCCTCTTTCATTTTCAATTCTAGTATTTATTTTTCTTTATCAGTGGCTTCCACCCAAGACTTGGAGGTGGAGTTTACGGCGATCACTACTTCCAATAGGGCTATGTTCGCACCCCTACCCTCTGTTATGTTGTGCATCGCCAGGAGGGTGGTTCTATCCCTTTGTTGCGTTGGACTTGGTGACTATACTCTCTTTGGGGATGGGTCCTAGTCTGACCATACTCTCTTCTGGGGCAGTTTGGCTTTCATCCCTATGGGTATTGGGCTCGAGGCCCTCAACATTTTTAGACATCTGAAGGCCAAGGACTTAGTGGGTATTAGATCTAAGTTTTATATTCCTTACACCATCACACTCTGGACGCCTGCCCTTAACAAGTTCTCTTGTATGCCGGCTAGCGGTGGTGTCTGTTTGTTTGAGGAGGAATCCATTTCCTGTACATCCTTTAGTGATCGAGGTGTTCCAATACTTCTGCATATGTCCATCTCAACTCCTGTCGAACAGTTTGTGGAACCTAATAAGGTTTTGTGCTTTGGTCAACGAGATGGACTGAGCGACATCCCTCAACCTCTTCTTGTCCTATTTTCATCTGAATTCATAGGGCGATCATCGCGGTTGGTATGTGCTAAGTCAGCATGGTAAGACCAAGATCGTGGAGGGGAACCCTTTGGATGGAAGAACACGTTCTTCTGCACGTCTAGAGTTGATGGTCTACCGATCGACAATGTTTGGGGCAAGCCAGATATCATCACGATGAACATCGATCCATCCTTGATGGGGGCAGATAAGGAGGCCTACTAGGTGCTGAAGGATTCAGGCCGCACCATCGATACCAACTTGCTACAGGATGAGGACTTCTTCTCTCGGCATGGGTTGTCTGTAGGTGATCACCATTTAAGAGTAGCCCTTTTCCCTTTTTTTTTTTTTGCTCTCCTTTTATGTTATAGTGTCGCTCAGTCATGACACGATCCAAGCCTCCTTCGATTCCCATGAGGCTTCTAACTGAAGCCGTGTGGAGGTTTAGAGAGAGAGAGAGAGAGAGAAAGAGAGACCAAAATGGTCAATCGCCCTCAGGAGAGAAGGTTGGTGTTAGTAGCTAACTTGGCTGCTCGACAAGGCGTTGAAGAGATGACCATAGCCAACCCATTAGTTCCTTAAGATATGGAGGTGGTGGGGCGAAGAGTCCATAGCTCCCTCCTTAGTCGGTGTGATCCCACCCAATTCAATCGATTCAATCGTTTGGGATGCTCAGTCTGTGGAAGGTCGAGTGACAGGGGGGACTCCCGTGCTGGGAAATTTTTCCCCTCATGGCAATTTGAAGCATATGGAGGACCTACCTCCCTATGTGGCCCCTTGGTCAAGGGGAATTTTATTGCCTATCGGGCCTTCCTATTGAGTGGCCCCAAGCATCCCTGCGACATGGTCACATCCCCCTAAGGAGACCACTTACTGTGGAGGAGGCGGAGTGGGTATGGGCTGCAGAGGCTAGGGGCAACTGCGTGGTTGTCGAATATGAGGATCAGTTGATGGTCATCCTACACTACGATTGTTCAGTTTTTAGGGAGAACTTCATGGCCAACTTTTGGCCCCACTCTTGATGCTTCTCTCAGGACCGCACGCTCATCGAGGAGATGACAATGGAGGACCTTGGCTGTAAGGGGAGAGCAACGCTTGCCCGGTGAGTCTTTACTTGAACTGAATTATTTATTATTCATTTCTCTTGGTGTTAACACTACTCTTGCACAGGCTGCGTCCTATGCTTCAGAGACATACAACTGAGCGGACAGGTTGACCAAATAGGTGGACACATTGAAATCACCTCTCTCACCAAGCAATTGGAGAAGATAAAGATTGAGGCTGAGGCAGTTCGGGTTTCCCTTCTGGAAACATAATCGATTTCAAGGCTAAGACTACTTCAGCCTTGGAAGCTCACAAGCCTGACAAGTCCAACTGGGAAGGGGAGAAGAAAGTTTTTTAGGCTTGCTCTAGACGTTTGAAGCAAACCTGAGCTCTATTCGTACTTAACTCAAAGAGGAGAAAACATTTTCATGAAATGAGCGATCAGCAAGGGAGGACGTTGAACGAAGAGTGGTCCAACTGGAAGAAGGGCTCAAGGTCTCTTGAGAAATGTTGTCTTAGGTCAAAGTTCATGTGGTGGAGGGTTACAAAGCTTAGAAGAACTTTGAGGATTATGTCGTAACTTTCCACGTTGATGCTTACATCTACAGGGCTTGCGACTACCAAGACTTTGTTCTTATGGAGCAATCAACGTTCGACTTCAAGTCCTTCAAGCCTCTACACCATTGGACCAGGCAGGAGATTGAAGAGGAAGAGGTGGCTCGAACAGCGAGCCAGTAGGCAACCGAGGGAGAGGCGGGTCAGAAAGCGGCCTAAGAGGCGGCCGAGGGAGTGGATGACCAGACTGTGGAGCTATCAAGTAGAGATGATGATTCTGAGTCGGGCGAGACTTGAGTGACCCTATGTTTTTTTTTTTTTTTTTTTTTTAATGGTCTTTATAAAGTAGCTTTTTTGGCTTTTTCCTTTCTGAATGAACATCATTATTGCTTGATTTTATGTTGCATCATATTTTCTTGACAATGATCGGTAAGGGGATTAGCCTTTGTATTTCCAACCAAGGTGGCTAGTCCTAGGTTAGACTTATGTTTTTATCAAATAGTACAGTTCAGGCTTGGGCTTGTATCTCAACTCATGGATGGATTTTCTTTTTAGATTTTTTTGTTCAGTATAGACCGGGCTTATCGGCCAATCCGGGTATTGGGCTTTGGAGCATTGTCGATTGGTGTGAACAAGGCTTTGCATTGCCAACACGAGAGTGGGTCTTTAGGATAGAAATGATCTGAAAGAACTAAACTCTGCAAAGGTAGACTAAACATTGATTAGACTTTGTAAAAAGGGAAACCAACAAATTACAATAACTTAGTGATCCGTTCGGTTGATCTATGGCAATTTTATTAATAGTATCATCTGATGTTTTCTGATTTCCAGGCTCTCGAGACATCTTCACCCTCTGAAGTCTACAAGTGGTATGTCCCTGGGCGTATGACTTTGGAGACTATGTATAGTCCCTCTCAGTTGTGGCTCAATTTGCCCACATTGCACGGATCAGAAATTTCTTTTCTTCGAAGGACCAAACCGCAGAGTTGAAACATCCTCTTTCAGACTTTTGACTTGTAAAGTCGTCTGGAGACTTGGTCTAAGTACTCTAGGTTGGCTTGCAATGTCACACCCTGTCCTAAATTTGGCTAAGGTATGAGGCACTGGATTCCCAGCCCAAATCACAGACACAGAGTACAACCCTCACAAATCCTCAAGAGCAACTACTAAAATCATAGTACACCTATATAATCCATATAGAGCATATACATTGTGATCATAACTACAGTGATACAAATAATATAGGCCCAAAATAAAAATTTCCACATGTTACAATATCAAATAAATAAATCTTACAACCCAATAATAAAAATAAATTAATTAATTAATAGAAGGAACATTTCATCCAGCTTTGTTGTGTCTCACAGACACCTCACAACCGTACTGAACACCTGTCCATCTCAACTCCGGTTCTACCCTCTAAAAAGAATAATTAATGAGGGGTGAGCTTCACAAGCCCAGTGAGGTATAAGCAAGCAAGCACACACACACAAATCATGATGCTATAACATGCACACACATATCATATCAAAATGCCCCATATGCATAGTCCACATGATCCTTTTACTGTAGAGCACTTCTCCCTAAACCCGGTTTATTGACCTATTGGTTCAACAAGGGTGACATCAAATGTGAGGTGGTCAGATAAGATTGATTAGGTACCCGACGTGGTTTGCACACTTAAGCCATGCCTTTGCACGTATCATAAGGCTATATACAAGTAGAGAATGTATGTTATCGTATTGATGATGAGAACTTGGTTCACGACAAGTGGCGGGAGTGAAATACACGTTGAAAACCCATTTTCCATCGAAATCTAGCAAGGCTAGTCATGTTTCGGCCATCCGATGGATGGTCACTAGTGGGTGCAACCCACCTATAGGGGCATGTGGGCCCCAACATGCCTAACTTGGGTGAGTATCTGTGTTTTGGGTGCCCCGTCATAATGAAGTCATGCGTGCCTGATATTACCATCTACTTTGCTCAGTATCACAGTTTAATGTGATTCGGGCCATAGAATGTCAAAACCAAACGCGCCCTAGTAGATAATTATAACCCAAACTATAAATAGCCTTTACTCCTCTCCCATTTATTATTTTAGCAAGGGTTGGTGGAGAGGAATAAAGAAGAGGGAGAAAAAAAGGAAGAGAAGGGACGAAAGAGTGAGGGAAAGTGCTTCTCCCTTGCCGCCAAAGCTGTACCTCACTATTTTGATGCCATAAAAGTGATCGGCACCTTGAGATCTGCAATTTAAGGTAGTTAAATCAAGAGTTAAGAGGGACTCCATGTGATTCTTTATAGGTTTTAAAGGAGGTGCAACAAAGATTTGAAGGCATTTTTTATGACATTTGGAGTTGGGGGAAAGATCTTAGGTTTTGGGGTTTCTTGAGCTAAAGGTATAATTTGTTCCCAAAATCTTAATTTGAACCTAGATCTATGTTATGTTTAGGAGTCTAAAATATGTGGAAAATGTGATAGAAACAACCCCCTTGGGTTCCCAAAGGGTGGGATAAAGAAGAGAAGTAGCACAGTAGAACCCGCTAAACACTGGTGGGTAGCACCACTGGTAACCAGACCCACCAATGTGACCCCAGTCTTACCTGCTTCAAATCCAACCGGCAGGTAGGACCGGAGGGTACTTAGACCCGCCTGTATAACACACCGATCTTGGTTAGGCTTCGGGGTCCTACCGATGGGTAGGGCCGATGAGTACCCAAACCTACCAGTAGCACTTGCCAGTGTGTGTCTGAGTGATGTCTGCTTGCGTAGCTTACACAGGTGGGTCCTCCTATCCACTTATATAACCCACCTGTGGTCCAATGAGCTCCGTTTGGGATCGAACTCATCGACAACCTCCTTCGTGTTATTAAACGCATCGTAACCATGTCTTTCATCACTTTTATAGTCCAGGAACGGACATATTCAAAATTTCCTTTCTGTGTTAGGTTTCGAGACTCTCGTCTTCACACGTCGGATCTTACTTGTACCATGCAATCATATTCTTGTACGTGAATAAGTAAGTGGGGAGAGGATGTTGATTTTAATTTTTGGGAATGTTTATTGCATCATTTCCATCTTATATATCATCATGCCATTCATGAATGCCATTTTCATGCATATATTTGTCTACCGCTAGATGCATCTAGAAATGGTTATGTTGTATCCTTAAATTTCCAAATACTCATTACTTGCTTTGAATCATGAGCATGGATTATTTAAAGGATGGATAATGATGATTAGTTGGACATGTGAAGAATTGCTAGATTAGATGTCATAGTTAGCATGGAAATGAATACATTGGTATACCGTGGAATGGGACACAGAAGTATTATGTAGTTGTGCTTTCTCATATAGGAGCATGTGGTTTAGGATTGACATTCCCTCGTCTTACGACCCTTCCCAACAGGGGTTTAGGTGTCAGGTTATCATTGGGGGGAAGCATCGGTCGCAGACCTCCGTGGTGGTTAGAAGTACATCTGGCTAATCATTAGGACAATTGGAAACCTTAGTGATATATTCAGAGGGTCGAGCGTACTATATTTATTTGCTGTTGTGGTTTAGCCAAGATTTACTTTTTTAGATACTCATGGTCAACCCTCTCCGACAACCCTATTGATGTATCACAGGATGGAGAACGCATCTCGTACCTGGGGTATACACGCACTGTGGTTGTGAGTAGCACGTAACCTATGACTTAGTAATGTTGCTTAGGTGGATAGGCCTAAAATGAATCTTATACATGAAAGATCATTTGAAATATGATTGCTTGTATGCGTCGTTCTTTCCATTTATTGAGCTAGTGAGCTCACCCCTTGTGTACACACCTTTTTAGATGATTTTGTAAGTTTCCTGGTAAAGGAATAGGAGCTGGGGCCCACTGAAGAAACTCTAGTGGGAGATAGGTTGGTCCCAGAGGGATTTGGGCACGGCGTCGGGTGCCCGTGTGAGAACTGCGTTGCAGGGCAATAGTAGCTATTTCCAAACACAACTCTTCTTTTTTATTCTTTTGATGTATTCCCCTTGTTGTGCTCTAGATATTTAAACTGTTATTTCTTGTGTAAATGCCATGCCTGCGGGCCCACATGTAATTATGCTATATATAACAATTTGGGTATCAAGAGCAAGTGGGGAATTTATAGGTCTACATATGACAAGTCTTCCGTTAAATTAATTAATTATATTTTCAAATTATTGTGACACGCTGTGCTATGGTTAGTGTATCAGATGATCCTGGTGGTTTTGGGTTACCCGAAGGTAACCCGATCACCGGTCCAGTTCTATGTGAACGGGGCATGGCATTTACTTTTGTTATTTTCCATTCTAGCTAAGTCTTAATATATGAGTATAAGTGCTATAAGCAACATAGGTGGTATCTCCTTCCCAGTACATCGGGCCTCAAAAATACAAGCTAGTTGCAAGTAGGAGTCAGTTAGTCCTGAAAAGAACCTCAATCCCCCCAACTAACCCCTAAATAGTAATCCCTGACAGTTATTATCCCAGAATCCCACATTGTCATCGATCTTCTATGCTGTCCAACAGCCATGCGTACAAGTACATCGTACCATGTTGTGCCCTCTGAAGATACAGTGCATCATATCTGGGCGTAGTAGTCCTCCACGACCAACCACCGAGTGGAATTAGCCAATACCTTACCTCTATTGGCAAGGTTATAGTACTAGGATGTAATCCTAACCATATGCATCTAAATGCATCCATAGTGACAATGGCATCCAATCACACATTTGTGGCCATAACTGTAAAACTAACCTCTGAGCCCATGGTACTAGAATCCACACCTCAGGCACACTATGCCTTAGACCGTCAATATTACAACCATCGCCACACAACTACAGTATTACACATCCATAAAACCCTGATCATATCAACTTGGTAAAATCATGCCACATGTGTAATATTTATAATTTTATACCAAATAAATCCAAAACTTGGTATCCATCAAATTACACATGAGCATACAAAACATAAAAGTATAGAAACACTTCGTAAAATAAAACAATCACCCACTCACCTGATACCCAAATCTGATGTTCTTTCGCTAAATTCGCGATCACGAGTATCCTCGCTAAGTATTTCAGGTTCCTAAATTAACAAGTCATATTTGAGGTTAATTTCATTTTATTCATCACGTATTAATTTTACTTCCTATGACCAAACTGAATTCTGTCATTGGAATTTATGCTCAATTGGTACACAAAGTATTGATCTCAGGTTAGTATTTTCTCTAGTTGATTGAGCTAGCATAACAACTCAGCTTCCAATGCGTATGCAAGTCACCTACCAAACCTACATAGTCAACAATTCCATTTTTAACATATTGGAACTAACCTATAGTAATTAGATCACTAAATACCAAATGGGAATAGTCTATGATCCCCACAACTTTTAAATGTATTGGAGTGAGGTTTCCAACACAGCCAAGGCCCACATTAGCATTCCACATCTCAGCTCCCTACCCCGGGTATTCCTTCCTTTTCTCTGGTCATAAACTTTACCTTTATACCCTATACTCAATATTGGGGTAGTCGGGGCCACATACATATTTTTGGGGCATCCAATTCACATTTTGAGACTAAAATAGCACCATTGTCAGAGCCAAACTAGCAAGCCAGTTCTACCTGACAGAATAGGTCTTTAACAACAGAGTTTTTTCCTTCCCTTAGGAAAAATTTTGTCAGGTCAATTTCCTCCAATCCTAGGCTTCGAATTCTGTCCCACAAAGTCTCCTAAACATGTTGAACATAGGTAGGGGTTCAGATTGGTCAATTACCCTTCATTTCACCTGAGCCCTAATGCATGTGAATTGGTTCATTAAGGGTTTCTTGTGAACCAGTTGGGTTTAACTGATCAGACCAAACTTTGTCCAGTCAATTCCTCTTTCTACACATTCAATTTAACAAATTATAATTTATGGAGTCCTTACTCAAGTCCAATTTGGGTTTCCAAGGCAAATCACCAGGTCAGTTGGGTTCCAACTTACCCAATTTTCACCCTAGGTGTACCAACTATAGTTTCTACCCCTTTTTGGGCAGAATCGAGGTTATGTGGAGGTCAACCCCACTTCCAATTTCATTCCTTTCTACCCAATTGGCAAAAAAAAAAATGACCTAGTGTTTCTGGGACAACCCTACAACCCATTGGGTCTCGATTGTGGTCTAAAGATTAAGGCTTTTGTTGTGGGAGGTTAAATTGAGTCCCCACAAGCAAATTCCCACTACCAATTTCAATTAATGGCTAACCTTACCCTGGCCAAATTCTTCCCTGGCAAGATTCATTGGGGTCAGTTATGGTAATTTACCTCTTGGAGTTTCTGGGGTTTGCAATTGCAGTGAAGAGAACCCTAGTGCAGCTATCCAGCTCTAAACATTCTCCCAACTGTGGCCGTACATCTGGAAGGCTTCAACCTCTTTTGGCAGCATGCAGGGAGAAAGCAATAGCAACAATGGCAGCACACCTCCTCTTCCTTCTTCTTCCTCTTCTTCTCCCTCCTTCCTTCTTCTTCTTCCTTTCCTTCTCCCTTTTCTTTTTCCCTCTTTCTCCCTTCTTTGCACCACCAAATTTAGCAGCAAAGAGGAGTGAACAGTAGCACTCTAAACCTATTTATTAGTGAAAAACAGACCTTAGGGTCTATTTGGCTGATCTCCCATAAATTAACCCATTAATTTCTTAACTTTAAAATTAATTAATTAAATATAGGCTCCATCAACCACCAAGGTAATTGGTGCATTATGACCCTTAAACATGTCCCTATACATGGTAGGAGTGGCAAAAATTACACTGCAAATGAGTGGGGCCTATAACAGAAAAAACCCAAATTCCTGCATTCTACCACCAAAGGTCGGTTTGCCATTGTAGGACCTGTCGGATCTCCTTTCTGTGATCCAATTTCTATCATACCCCTTGGGCTTACTAGTCCAGCCAATGTGGGATTGGTCCCACCTCTCTTCTAACCATTTTCCCTTCTTCCTTGGGTCTGTGGGTCAACCCAAATTTTCTCTTTTGATTCTGTATACCTTAGATCCACAATAAGGCAATCCACTTTTTGCTGTGAAGTGGGTTATACTCTTAGGCTCAGTTGCTTTAAATTTCAAGGTTTCACATGCAATCATTGCTCATTAGTGTTATAATCAAAGTTGAGAGACCTGTGAGACCACATTAGGACCTCGACTGGGCAAGAGCTTCTATTCCGTATGCCAATTTAAATGGTGTTTCACCTGCTGGGGTTTGAACCGTTGTTCAATAAACCCATAATACACTAAGTAGCTTGGTTTCCCACTTATTTCGTTCGAGCTCGGGCCTCTTCTTCAGTCCGTCCAGCAAGGTTTAGTCAGGTCATTGGCCTACCAGATACCTCGGCCTGGCCATTCGACCTCGGGTGCCCTATGGATGTGTTGTGAAACTTGATGTGGTATTTCCTTGTAGAATTTCATGAAATCCGGATTGTCAAATTGTCTTCCATTGTCTGTCAGGAGGATCTTCGATATGCCGAACCTGTAAATCACATCGTCTTGAAGAAAATTTTCCATGTTCTCTTCTGTAATTCAGAAAGCGAATGAACTTCGATCCACTTGATAAAGTAGTTTATTGCTACTCTGATAATTACGAATGGACATAGTTTATGAATTGGCACAGCACCTGGGCATGTATCTGGCCTGACCAACACTTTTGAACATAGGCCATCGCATCTTTTTACACATGTGGCCAATAGAATCCATGTCTTAAGATTTTATAGGCCATGACTTGTCCTCCCATGTGGTTTCCATAGATCCCTTTATGTACCTCGGCTAACGTGTACTCCACTTTGGACTGGCCGAGGCATTTGAGGAGTGGGACGAAAATCATTCTTTTGTAGAGCGCCCCTTCTCCTAGTGTGTAATTTGTCGCTTAATGTTTTACCTTTCGTGCTTCTGCATGATCTCAGGGTAGGAAATTGTTCCTCAGGCACCTTACGATCGGATCCATCCAACTTGGCTCTTGGTTAGCACAACATAGTTCTTCTGCCTCATGTGTTGGATTTTCTAATACTTCAACATATATCGTTTGTCCTATGCTTTCATACCCTGTCATTGCCAATCAAGATAGGGCATCTGCAGATACATTCTTTTGCTCTGGGAACTTGATAGATTTCAAATTTATAATTAAGTGATTAAGCTCTTTACCACTTTTAGATAGATGGCCATCCTTGCTTCCTTCACCTCGTACTCTCCCTTGATCTGGTTTATGACAAGTTGGGAATCGTTATAGACTAGGAGTTCAACTGCTTGTACTGCATGGGCTACTCTAAGCCTAACTATTAAAGCTTCATATTCTGCCTCATTGTTAGTGGAGGCAAAGGTGAACCTCAACACAAATTGGATTTTAAACCCTTCAGAGCTGGTTAGAATGAGGCATGCTCTGCTTCCCATCTTGCTGCTTAAGCCTTCAACATATAGGGTCAAGAGTTGTATGGCAGGCGCATCTTTGGTGTCATCTTCCTCCTCCATTAGGGAACGCTCCACTATGAGGTCTGCCAATGCCTAGCCTTCGGTCGCCTCATAAGGGTGGCAATCAATAACATGCTTGCTTAGTTTGACCGACCAACTAATGAGTCACCCTGACATGTTTGGCTTGTGCAATATTTTTTTAAGAGGTTGGTCAATGAGTACAACAACTCAGTGTGCCTAAAAATATGACCTCAGTTTATGCCCAGCAATGACTAGGGTGAAATCCATCTTTTTAGCTCCAGTGTATCTTATTTTGGTATCTATGAGTACATGGCTCACATAGTGGATGGGTCGCTGTTGTTTTTCTTGCTCTTTCACTAAGGCTACGTTGACGACAGTGGGTGAGAATGTCAAGTAAACATGCAACTCATCACCTGGCTTTGGTTGGACGAGGAGTGGTGGAGACGCGAGGTAGGCCTTTAAGGCCTCAATGGCATCCTAAAACTCGGATGTCCAAAGAAAATCCTTCGGGGATTGTAATCCCTTTAGCATTTTAAAGAAAGGTAGGCACTTGTCTCCAGCCCGAGAGACAAATTAGTTGAGGGACATGACCCGACCGGCCAAACATTGAATTTCTCAAATGGTTGTTGGTGGGGCCATATCTTGTATTTCCTGGATCTTGTTTGGGTTTGCTTCTATCCTCCACTTCGAAACATGAAGCCCAAGAATTTTTTTGAAGTAACCCCGAATGCACACTTTGTGGGGTTCAGTTTCATCTGATTCTTATGTAATTTTGAATGCCTCCCTCAAATCGATCACATGATGACCACCTTCTATGCTTTTGACAAGTATGTCATCCACCTATAGATCCATGATCCTTCCAATTTTCTTTACAAACATAAATTCACCATTCTCTGATAGGTAGCCCCGACATTCTTCAAGCTAAATGGCATTGCCTTGTAACAGTAATTGCCTCGTTTGATCAAGAATGAAGTCTTATCTTCGTCTTCCTCCTTCATACTTATCTAATTGTATCATGAAAATGCATCCATGGAGGTCAGCATCCATAATAGTAGTCTTTTGGCCAGATTTTGTTCGGTCAGTGTAATTTATGCAAATTCATAATTTTTTCTTTCAACTCCAGGACCACTATGACGTTGATGAGCCATGTGGGGAATCGTACTTCCCTGATTAGGTGTGAAGCCTTCAACTTCTCTACCTCTTCATTGATATTTTTTTGTTGCTTGGGGGTGAAGTTTCTTCTCTCTGCTTGACCAGCTTTCGCTATTGTTTAGCATTGAGGGTGTGCTCAATGATGGCTCTAGGGACACCAGGCATATCCTGTTCCAACTACGTGAAGACATCCGCATTCTCCATGATGAAGTGAAGTATTTCCTAGACTTGTCCTTGGTTTAGTCGAGCTCCCAGCGGCACTGTTTGGTTAGGTTCTTTGTTGAACAATTGTACTTGTACTAGCTCCTCCACTGGTTGCCCTCTTTATAGGAGGGATTCATCTCGGATGTACCCAACTTTAATCTCTCACACTGGGGATGAAATGACAGCCAAAGTTTGCACCAGTGTGTCGATTAGAGAAGGCGAAGGCAAGATCCCTATGCATGGAATCTCGTCGTTGGCCTGCTGGTCACCCCTTGGTCTTCTGGTTCTCCTTATTTGGTGGGGAGAGGATACATGGGACACCCATCATGCAAATTCATAGTTTTAAGTAGATGGCTTGAATAATAGCATTCCCCTACAATAATTGATTCCACTAAGAATGGCAAAATATTGGTCCCCTCGAAAGAGGTTTACCTTAGGTATTTATAGCTGAGGAGGGTGGCTATGGAGTGAGAGACCCACTTTGGAAGCTTCCTAATACTGGTAGGAGTCTGAATATAGTAAGAGTTGTAATGGGAAAGTAGATATGGAAGTTATCCCATTTATGGGAACTCCATGCATTGGCCATATCCTAGGGAATATGGTGAGATATCCTCCCTTCTAGGGAAGATTTGATATTCCATCGAGAGTCCTTTACCGACCAGGATTAGTCCATACTTTGTAGCTCATGTGCCAGACTAGGAGAACCCATGGGAATCCTAGGTTAAGCAACCTCAGTGGGGTGGCCTGATTGTCAAGCTACCTATCCCGAGCGACAGGTTGTATATGCCTCTTTCCATTCTGCCAGTGTATACCTTGGCCTTGCCGTTTGGTTAAGGAACTAGTGTAATGTCCCCCTTACGCTAGTACTGACCTAGTCGTTTGACTACTAAAGTCCCTTTGATGATATTGGTCGGTCGGTCAACTTAGGATATGGACATCTGCTTCAGGTCGGGTGGAAGACCTCATAAGACTTAGGCCATTCGGCTGGCCCTACCGCCCACTTGGTTCATTTGGCATATTTTTTGTTGGTGGCATATTTTTCCCATAACACATACTTTAAGGCCTCTTTCGAAGGTTTTATGCTTTATAATAGCAAAAGATGGAAATCTATTAAAGAGCACATGCAAAAACCTTTTTGGAAAAATCTGAATCATTAGATCAAACTGTCGAATTGTAAGATATCACTTCTGAAAGTTTTTTTACTAAATAAATCCTAATTATATATATATATATAATAAATCTAAAATGAAATATAAAATAGCAATAAAAAGGTTGTCAGCAGAGTCCTACTGATGGGAAGTGCTCTCCCTAGCACAAAGAGCTATTTTTTCCCACAGAGCTAGATCATGTTGGTGAGAACAACTCCTATCTGATAGATGAGGTTTTTTCACTGACGAGAGCACACACTCATCGATGAGATTCTCTGAGCCCTACTATGAATTACAGGGAACCCCTCAAACAAAACGCTGGGGAAAAATAGAAAGAGAGAGAGAGAGGAGAAGAAGAAGAAGAAGAAGAAGAAGAAGAAAGGAAAAGATCCAAAAAAAAAAAAAGGTTTCTCCCCACAAGCTAGGGCTCTGCCCAGATTGCAGAAGAAGTATTAAAAGTCCGCCTAAGTCAATCCGAATAGGCTTTAGGGCCAAAATAGTAAGTATCCTTATGCTTTCCCTTTTCATTTATTTCCATAATATACATTACATGCTGTTAAAATGCCTAAAATAGCATAAGCAGGTATCTACTTATCAAATATGTGCAGTTATAATGCCCAAAGTTTCTTAGATAGGATTCTCATTTATCCTATTTACGTAGTTATAATGTCCAAATTTTATAAGTAATTTTTCCACTCACCTTTTTTTTTTTTTTTTTTTTTTTTTTTTAAGATAGTAAATGAGTATTAATAAAGTATATCATAAAAAAATAAATACGAAATTCACGTTTGGGCATCCCCAAACGGCAAGAATGAGACGAAAGATTAATATGGAGAACTCCAAGAGAGGAAATGTTCCTTTTCGGCATGGAGTAGGCCTCTCCAAATCCCAATGCCCTCAATCTCAAAAGAATATTGAGGAGATGAAGAGAATTCCCTATGTTTCGGCAGTGGGAAGTCTCACGTACACTATGTTGTGTACCAGGCCAGACATTTGTTATTTTGTTGGGATTGTGAGCCGGTATCAATCCAACCCTGGACATGAGCATTGGACTACTATCAAGAATATCCTCAAGCATTTAAGAAATACTAAGGATCACTTCTTGGTTTGTGGGTCATATTAGTTATCAGTTATGGGTTACACAAATTCCGATTTTCAAACTGACAAAGATGATAGAAAATCCACGTCAAGGATGACTTTCATGATTGGTGGTGGAGGTGTTATTTGGAGTAGTGTAAAACAAAAGTCTACTACTAATTCTACCATTGAGGCCGAATACATAGCAGCCAGTGAAGCAGGCAAAGAAGAGTTTTGTTGAAGAAATTCTTGAGTGATCTCAAAGTTGTCCCTAAGCTTGTTAAGGATCCCATTCCATTGTATTGTGTTAACAAGGGGCAATAGCTCAAGCAAAGGAGCCTAGGGCTCATCAGAGGAACAAGCATGTGCAGCGAAAATCTCACCTGATAAGGGAGATCATTGGTCAAGGTGATTTAGCTGTCATGAAGGTTGACTCAGCAGATAATGTGTCAGATCCCATGACTAAAGGCTTGGCACCTAATGTATTTTTGAAACATATGGAATCTATGGGTGTAAAGAATAAGGGAGATTGGTTTTGATGTATAAGTGGGAGATTATTGGATATGTATGTCCATCAAACCCGATTTGTTAATAAGATTGTTTAATTTTATTTGTGTATGTCATTTATTTATTAGGCCTGTAAGTTGTTCCATGGGTTTTCACCCAAAATTGTTCTCGGATAGGGATAGGACCGGACATTCTATTCACATTATCGTTACATTGTATGTCACCAGGGATGTGATTTCGGAACATAAATGTAAGTACACATACTGTGCGTGTATAGAAAAGAATCTGGTAAGAATCTCGCATGTATTACTGCCAGTTGTGTGAGGACGAGATTCGTACTTGTCACTTGACCTTTGACCTAAGGGATCCTTTTTGTTGCAGTGAGAATCACGTATTTTGGTAAATTAATGGTTGACGTCCAATGGACTATATATCGGTATGCTAGACACGTGGTCCCACATTATTAATGAAAGAGATTGTCAACACAGGATCCACTATCCTTAAAATCGTCAACACGGGATCCACTATCCTTAATCAAGGAATATCGAGGAGAGAGAATGTTTGTACTTGATCGGACAAAAATCTGGTACCAGTGTCATTTTTGTAAATTGTTTACAAAATTATTTTTAATATAAAAAATAATATTTTATTTATTAAATTTTATTTAAAATATTTTTTGGCATCCGATCATATTCACAGAATCTCTAAAACAGACATGTATAATGAGTTGGGGTTAGGCAGTATTAAATTACATGCCTAAAGCTCAATATGGGATATTAAAAAAGTGGAAGGTCTTATGTGCAAATTAAAGAGTTAATATTGCATGACAAGATTTGGGAATATTAAATGCTTAATTATCTTTTTATTTATGGTAGTGGATAAAATATAATTTGAATATATTTGTCGCCCATAATAAAAAGATAGCAATCCCTTTTAGATTCTACATCTTCCCACTTTCAAAGCAAAGTAGTTATTCAATTTGGAAACTATTCTCCACCACCAAGTTTTTTTTAGGAAACAAAGATTTGACCAAAAGAGAAAACCTTAAAACAAGTTTTGTAATATATGGGACAAGAGAGAAAGATATTTAGTTTTTAGAACTTCTTCTCTTCTCTCCCATGTTTTCTCTCTCCCTTCCTTCTCTCCATTGTGAGTGAGTGTGTGTGAAGGAGAAAACTTTAATAGTGGATTGTTCTTCTCCAATTGAACGTCGATCATAGTTTTAAAGTGCTGAGATCGATCCCTACGGTTGCTCAAGTGTGGAAGAACTATTATTTAGAGGAAGAACTTCAATTGTAGTTCTAAGGTAAACCATTTCATTCCCATGTGATTAATTTTTATACAGTGATTTCGAATGCAAGAGTTCCCAATTTGATCCCTTTCACTGTGCGATAGGGTTTCCGCCAACAGTTTTAGCCACGGTTAATGAAATTTCAATTTCATTTGTGGTCTTACCATTGGTTTCAGCCATAGATAATGAGGCTTGCCAGAATATGTTACCAACCATGTTTCAATGGCAACCCCAATCTATTTAATTACGTATGAAATTAGAAAATAAAGAAAAAAAAGTGGGTCATAGTTGGTCGTAGAGGCAGTGGCTAGGATTAGGTTGGTAGTAAAGGGGGAGGGGGGGTCTAGGGTGGTGTAAAGTTTAGAGGCTGGTAAAAGGGGTAGGAGGGCAAATGGAGGAGGAGCTAGCGGGTGATCGCTATCATGAACAAATCAAAATAAACCTTAATTAAACTATGAGATAGTGGTAAGAAAGAATGTTGTTTTGAAAATCAAATTTGTAAAATTCAGAATTCAAATTAAAACTAACTAAACCAATTAACAAAAATAAGAATTATTGAGAAAAGAAGCTATCCCTAGGTCTCAAATCAGTTTTGGTATTATTACCAATCTCTGTTTCATACTTCGGTTCACTGAAACTGCAAGTTCCAATATAACTACAAAAATATAATCTCTGGATACCCTAAGCATAACCTATCCTGTCAAACACTATTGTCTATCGCTTCCGCTTAGCATGCTTAGTTTGATTGGTTAAAGATCATCATTAGTGTATGCCAAAAATCAACATAAAATGTCATTGCTTGAATAAAATAATTGAATCACAGAGACAAATATTCTAAACTAATTTATCTATTAAAAATCATTCACAATGGGAAGGGGTCTTTAACATCAAACAATCAAGTATGAATTTCAACCAGAAATTAAATAACAATAAATCAAAACTTCTTCTAAACCTAAAGATAGAAAGGGAACTTATCCACTCATGGTACCTATGAATAAAGGGCAGCAATGATGATGGTGGTGATGAACCCTTTCCGTAATGGCAATCCTCTCTATGCAATACTGTTTCTAAAACTCTGTGCCAAAGAAGGTGTGATCCCAGAAGAAATGAGAACTATGAGAACTAAGAAAGAAAAACTAGCCAGGGATGATGTATATGAGGGGTTGATATGGGCAGCCGTAATTCCTAGAGAATGAGTGTGTAGAGTTTTCCAAAAGAAGGACAAAAAGAATTGTGCATGGGAGAAAAGAGATGGAGAGATTATAGAAAGAGATGAGAGAAAATATGAGAGATGTTTTAGAAAAAGTGGGAGAGAGAGACTTCTATTCTATTTTGGACAGGGAAAGAGAAAACCATGAGAGAAAGTAGGAGAAGGGTGAGGAGGATGAGAAAAAATAGGAGAGGGAGAAGAGAACGTGTGAAAGAAGGAGAAAGGGAGAACCGTGGGGTTTCTCTCTCCTCATCAATTCCCCTTTTTTATTTTCTTTATTCCCTTCTTCTCTTAAAAATTCCAAATCTGCCCTTAATCCTTTGTTGTTGCTTCTAGATTGAACCATCTCCATCCATTTAGCGTCAATCCTGTGCACATCTCTTGAAAACTCTACAATCAATTATCATCCAAATATTTGGTCAAATTAATCATGAAAACCTAATTAAAATTAACAATTGAATATTAATTTTATGAATAATTATGACCAGATCAGCTAGCAGAAGGTGTGAGGTTGGGCTGGTTGAAGAGGAGATGGGCAAAGAAGTGGGATGTTTCGATTTGTACCTGAAGACGCAGATAGGATGGGTGGTGCTGTTCTGAGAAGAAGAAGAAGAAGAAGAAGAAGAAGAAGAAGAAGAGGGTTGCAGAGGTTGCAAGAGGTGAACAGAGGATGGTGATAGAAACAATTGAGAGAAAACATACAGTTGGCACGAAAATTCCTCCCTTTACTACAGTCAGTTGACCATATTGGTGTGTGCGCGTGCGTGCCAAAATCCTTCCTGACCTGATTCAAAATCAAATCTAACTTCGACCAAGCGATCTGAATCCTACTCTTGCCCTGATAGCTCCAGGGACTTTTTATGAATCAAAACCTCCAAAGGATGAGAGAATAAATCACATTAATCCTCTCAAAAGGAGTTTTTGAAATACAAAACACTAAAGCCTAACATATAGACTTTGCAGATTGAAAATTCACAAAGAAGTGAACAAACAAGTTCTACTCCATCTCTAATTCTAAATACAGGAATGAAAAATATGAAATTGAAATAAAGAGTTGCATTGTTGGTTTTATTTGAATGTGTTGATTATCCTCTTGTATTGCGTGGCTTTTTCTCCTTATATACTTTGGATCCATTAACTGTTCCATCGCCCACGTTATTTGCCCACTTCGCCCATGAAGTGATTCTTTCAATGTACTGTTGCCACCTGTCCCACTAACTTTGCCTTATGCAGTCATTTCTTAACCGCTTTAGTGAATCGGTATCAACTTTTACGTGGGTGACAAACCGATATGATTAGTCCATGTTTTCTTCCAAATACCCAAAACCGCCCCTGCCACGTTACTAGGGCGTATTTTGAATTTTGGGCACCAACAATTGCCCCTTATAATCCACCTTACAAAGCCATCTTTTGGTAGAAAGTATGTGTGGATTATGATAGTTTTCACCCTCTAACGTCTTAATGACTAATTCAGAGTTTGAGGCTTAGGTGTTACTAGGTTGTATTCCCCTCGCCTCTTTAAATGCTCCGCTTTTTAGGCTTTTTCTCAGATTTCACCCACTTTGGATTAAGCCTTTTGGCCGTTTGAGTTTTTTTTTATTTTTTTTTTTCCTCCAAAAATTTTAAACTTTGGGTGGTAATTAGATTTGTCCGTACGCACGTTAAATCAGCCTCCTTTACTGCCTATGTTGGACTACCACACATCCCTTGGCTAGCATGTTGTCAGCGAGATTTTTCTACTATTCCTTTTAAAAAGGTGAATAGTACTCATAGACACTATTCATATTCTTCTTCGATTTTCTTTTACTCTGCACTTTTTCCTTCTGATGATGAACCGTTTACTGCCTTCCTTTTAAGTAATGACATTCTTACCGTTCTACTTTTGTATTGTTGGTTCTTCATTGAGCGGGCTCCCACATGACCGGATAATACCTTTTCAAGTATTTCCTTTTAATTGGATCTGTCCATTGAGATCTTGCAATCTATACTCTCCATCTTTGAGTGTTTAGTATGTCTCGTATGGTCCTTCCCACGTAGGTGACCATTTCCCATATAAGTTAGTCTTAGCTCCAATTGGTAGAATAGCTTTCCATACCAATTATCCTTCTCTAATGTCTTTAGGCCTAACACGCTTCTCATATGCTTTGCCTACCATCATTTTCTATGCTTGTATATAATTTAAAACTTTGACACGTTCCTCTATTAGGTCTTCCAATACGGTCAACATAGCTTCACTATATTCAAATGGAGTCAAACTATGTTGTTGGCCAACTCATAGTGATTTTACAGTTACTTCCATAGGTTGAACTGCATCGTGACTGAACATTAAAGAGAAGGGCGTAGTCCCTGTGCCTGACCGTTTTGTGGTTCGGTATGCCCAGAGGACTTCAGATAGTAACTTAGCCAGGCAGAAGGATTGTCAGAAATGACTGTAGCCAAATTCGACTTCATAACCTTATTACTTGCCTCGGCCTAACCGTTATCTTGAGCATAGTATGGAGTTAAATGGATAATGGCAATCCCATATTCTTTAGCGAATTCCAATACCAAATCTCCTATGAACATAGTCCCATTATCATAGGTTATGGTTTTAGGGATCCCAAACCTATGAATGACACCTTGTTTCAGGAACTTAATCACATCCGTCTGGTTCACAACCTTGAGTGGAATAGTTTCGACCCATTTAGTAAAATAATCTGTCATGACCAGGGCAAAACTATGCCCCTGATTGGAAGGAGGGTAAATTTTTCCAATGATATCCATTACCCATCCTCTATAAGTCCACGGTCTAACAATTGGGTGTAAATCAGTTGTCGGGGTCATTGGAGCAGCCCATGCCTTTGGCATACTTGACACCCTTTTGCATATTTCAGGCAATCATCCACAATAGTTGGCCAATGATAACCATATCATCTAATCAGCCAACCCATCTTTGGACCAGCCTGATGTGCTCCACAAATCCCTTCATGGATCTTAGCCATAATTTGCAAGGATTCATTTACTCCCACGTATAGTAGCAATAGGCCGTCTTCAGCTTACCTATATAATTGACCACCCAAGGCAACATATCCAAGTAGGGGTGCAACAAGGCTGGGTTGGGCCAAGCTTCTTAAAACCCTAGTGCAACCCTGAGTCCCCTTAACTAGGCCCAAACCCGCCTTGACCCTGACTCAGGGCCGTAAAACTTCAACCCAGGCCCAACCCTTTAGGGTTCAACCCAACCCTTACCTACCCTGATTGGCCCTGAATTTTAGGGTCGGGTCAGGATGACCCTGATTAACCCTGGTTTGCCATCAAGGGCCGGGTATAACCTGCTCCTAACCTTGTAAAATATGAAATAACTAAAAAATAAAAAATATTCATAATAAAGAGGAGATAAAAAAAAAACATAAAGTCACAAATTAATTGTCATGAGGTTAACATCCTAAATCAAACATTCAAACAATATAAATAACTTCAACTATTATGGTAAACAAAGAGGAGATCATCCTAAGAAAGCAAATAATAAAAAAAAAATCAATTATTTGTTATGATAAACAAAGAGATCATCTTGATAAGGCAAACAATCCGAAGAGCTCAAAACCCTTGTCATGTTAAACAAAGAGGAGAACATCCTAAGAAAACAAACAATCCAAAGTCAACATCAGGGGCAAAAATCAAGGTTGGCTTAGGCCAAAATTAGGGCCAAAAGGTAGGGCAAAAAAATCAGGGCCGGGTTCAGGGTGGGCTGGGTGGTCCAAAGCCATCAACTCTTACCCGCCTTGACCCTAACTAAGGGTTGGGCCGGCTCTTATGGCCAAAATTTTGGGGTCGGTACTTGTTCGAGATCAGGGTGGGTCAAGGGCGAGGTCGGGCCGTCAGGGCCAAACTTGCACCCCTATATCCGAGGGCCTGATATCTAGTTTTACGAGCAGTCTTAGTATTGGGATTCTGTAAAAATTGGAGTAGTGGTGTTCTCCAATCGGGTGTTAATTCTTCCAAGCTATTTACCTTGATCGTTATAGGTTATGCAATTGATGAGAAAATCTTCCTCCGAAGAGTTATTACTTACTCGTGTTGACCTTCACCTAGCTTTGCACCTGAGGCAGCCTGAGCCAAACTATTGGCCATGGAGTTTTCTTTCCTTGGAATGAATCTAAGAGATGTCTTGATCAGGCTTTGGGTTTTTGCCAAGTATTTGGTTAATGATTCACTTTCACATCGATACTCGTCAGCTATTTGTTTGATCACCAATTGTGAATCTCCGATCACCTCCACTACAGGCACGTCCATCCCTAAGAGAGTTTCTAGTCCGATCAACAAAGCTTTATATTCCTCCTAGTTTTGGAACATGTGAACCACAACTAGAAAGCTATATGTGTCTCCACAAGGCATGGGGAAATGATCACTACTCCTGCTCCAGCTGACCGTTTTGTCCTCGATCCATCAAAGAACATCTTCCAAGGTAATGTGATACATCTATTGGAGGGTGGTCTACTATGAAATCTTGCAATGCTTGCCCCTTCAAGGCCTTTTGAGGCATGTATTGTAAAGCAAATTCAGTTAGGGCCATAGCCCATTTACCAATTCTTCCTTGTACTATTGATTTATTGAGCATGTATTTACTAACATCTGTCTAGCATAACACCTCCACGGTCACCAGTATCAGGTAGTACCATAATTTTGTTCATGAAAAGTATAATGATAAACACAGTTTCTCAATTGCCGTATATCTTATTTCGGCGTCATTAAGAGCCCGACTTAAATAGTACATGGCCTGCTCATGACCTGTTCATTGTCTTGTGCCAGTAATCCCAATATGGATTCAGATGCGGCTGAAACATAAAGTTTCAATGGAATTCCTCTTCAGGGTGGTGTCAGCATAGGTGGATTGGTCAGAAATCTCTTGACTTCTTCAAATGCATTTTGGTGGTTTTTCTCCCATTTAAATTCTTAATCATTTCTGAGTTTGAGCAATGGAGAGAAAGCTCTTACCCTTCCTGCTGAATTTGAGATAAATCGTCTAAGGAAATTCACCTGACCTAGGAACTTTTGCAATTCTTTTTTATCACAAGGGCATCTAGCTTCCATTATGGCTTGTGTCTTGTTGTTATCCACCTCTATCCCTTTTTGATGCACCAAAAATCCTAGGACATTTTAAGGGTTCATTTTAATGCCATGGGCCTTCATTCGGTCAAAAGTCTTTGCCAGATGCTCAAGATGCTCATTCTCGTTTTGAGATTTGACCACTACATCGTCAACATATACTTCAAGGAAATGGCCAATCATGTCATAAAATATAGTATTGATGGCCCCCTAATAAGTAGCTCCTATGTTCTTTAGACCGAACGACATTACCACCCATTCATATGTCCCCAATGCCCTTGGGCATCAAAATGTTGTCTTGGGTATATCATCTTTAGCTATAAATATTTTGTTATAACCTGCATGGCCATCCATGAATGATAGTATTTGGTGTTTGGATGTTGAGTCCACTAGCATGTCTACCACGAGCATAGGGTACTCATCTTTAGGCGTGGCCTTATTCAGGTCTCTAAATTTGATGCATACCCTAAGTTTTCCATTTTTTTTTATGACTGGAACCACGTTAGATAGCCATTCTACATATCTAGCGGTTCTTATGAAACCGGCTTTGAGCAACCGCTCAATTTCATCTTTTATTTTTAGGACAACTTCTGTCACCATCCTTTTAGGGGTTGTTTAGACAATTTGTATCCGTCCCTAATAGGTAACCGATGCTCTACGAGCTTACGGTCTAAACCTGTCATTTCAGAGTAGTCCCACATAAAACAATTTTTATTAGTCGTAAGGAGGTTTAAAAGCTTTTCCTTGAAGTCTGGCAGTAAAATCCCACTTACAAAGATCAGTCACCTAGCTTCCTCTAATCCTAAATTTACTTCTTGTAAAGGATCCTCCACTTCGGCTAAAGTCTCTTCCATCTTTGGTGGGGCTAGTGGTAGATCCTTTACCGCTTCTCCCAAGGTCATGACTATTGGCGCATCTGCCAAACGATGCTCCATCTAAGCCACTGCCAATCTCCTAAGTGTGTCTTTGATGGCTCCTTGTTCCATTGTAAACTGCATCAAGTATTGGTCTCGATCCCTCAATGACAGTTTTCTAATAATGCTGGTCATGCTCCAAATCAGATGACCATCATTATGGTCGATCTTCCATCTTCATCAGGCTTTAAAAATTTAAAAGGGGAAACATCCCCATAGTAAAACATTGCATCAACCAAACTAGCATTAACAAGGAACGCCCGGTTATCAGCCATAACCACCTCCACCTAACCTCCCTCATTCCAAAACATGAGGAATTGGTGCAAAGAAGAAGGTACACAACTATTGATGCATTATGCACAATGATGATATCATTCATCACATAATCACATCATCATTTGTCATTGAGAAAATAAACACAACACATAAGTCATAATAATATGAGGATGGCTAAGCTACATATAATTTGCATGATGACATAACTAGTCTAGATACAATTTAATGAATGCCAAATAAGCCTTAAAATAAGGCCAAACGTCCTCTCCCCACTAATCTGTAGTGTACAAAGACTCACGCCCGGTACGGGTGAGATCCGGTGCGAGAAGCGTAAGTTTTGGTGAACCTATCATAAGTGAATGGGGTTAGCATTTCACCACTTTGGCGTCAAAAATAACAATATTTGATGACAAAATCATGTTTAGAATCCTAAAAGAAGGTCGCACGTCCGTTTTGGGTCCATTCGGACGTAAAAATCACGTCAGGAGCCTCTCGGGTGGGTCGGACAGCCCACCTGTCACAGCCCACCTATCTTCTCAGGTGGGTAGGTCGGCCCACCAGTCGGCCCATCGGTCCCGGCTCACCGGTTGGCCCTGAGGGCCTGCCCTCTCAGGCAGGTGCCCTCAGGCGGGCCGTTTAGCCCACCGGTCTCGGCTGAAAAATGCCATTTCCTTGAAACCTTCCCCAACCTTTGGGGAATCAAATGGGGATTTTCCAAACCCATTTTCCACACATTCAATGTCTCATAAGATGATTCTAACCTAGATCTAAGTTAGATTTAAGGATTGGAAAGCCATCTTACCTTCTTTTCAAGAACTCTTTCAAAACCCCAAAAATCATTTCTTAGCTCAAGAAAACACCAATGCTCCTCCATCCTTGTAAACACTTCTTCACATCCTTCAAAACCAACACATAGACCATCCATCAAACCTTAGATTTGTCATTTCAAGGGGGATTTACAAGATCTCAAGGAACTCTACCCAAATCAAGGGTTTTACTTGGGTTTGGTGAAGGTTTAAGAAACATAGCCTTTGCTCACCTCTAATCGTAGATCTCGTGTTGGGGATCACTCTTCCGGCGTCATAATGGGAAGATCAAACATTGGCGCCGCTTAAATTCATTTCTTTTTCCTCTTCCTTCCCCTTTCCTCTTCTTCGTTCTCTTTTTTCCTTCTTTTCTGTCTCCTCTTTACTCTTCTCACCGAACGCCCGAATGTCATAAGTGAGAAAATGAAAAACATAATAATACTATTTATACTTTTTAAAACCACTAGTAACCACATGGGTGGGTCACTCAGGTGGGCGCATACGCCCACCTGAGAGCCGAAAATCTACCAACAAGTGGGATTTTGATGGAATTCGACTCTCGGCACGTATCTCACTCTCGGCACAAGGTATATTCTACATATGCACTTTAGGATACGGCTACATACCGGCATTACCCGTACATGGCCTTATGATACGTGCATGTGCACGGCTTAGGTACACCCGTCTCCTCTGGCACTGACTCGGACTTGTTTGGCCAACCTGTGTTCAAAGTCACCCTTGCCATCATGGTCCATAAGGAACCCGCCTTAACCCTCTCCGGTTCGGGTCCTGCATGGTTAAATCGGGTCAACCGCGTAATTAGACCGAGTTTAAAAAGTAGGGTATCACACTTAACCGCCCCCTTTTGAAAATTTTGTCCTCGAAATTGGCGTACCTGGTTGCTCGAAAAGATGAGGGTACTTGGCTTGGATTTCATCCTCTTTCTCCTAAGATGCTTCTTCAAGCGAATGATTAGCCCATCGCACCTTTATGAAGGAAATGGAGCGGTTACGAAGGATTTTCACTTTTCGGTCTAAGATTTCAGCTGGCTGCTCTGTCACACCCCGTTCACACTGAACCGGAGCGGTGACCGAGTTAACACCGGTTAACCCAAACCTGCCAGGATCATCAGATACTGTATTCCACCATAGCATACGCACACTAACATAAGTTCATCAGATCAGCGGAAGACTAAGTTTTACCTGTGAATAAATCCCATATACTTGATACCCGAATGGTGATACAATAATTATATACATTTGGGCCCGAAGGCATGATATATACACAAAAAGAATAAAATTCAAATATCAAGTATATACAGGAAATCATCAAAATCATCAGAGTACACAGCTCGGCTCGGTATCAAGGTTGGAGCTCAGCTCGGCATCAAGGGTTGTGCCCAGCTCGGCATCACATAGAAGAGCTCAGCTCGGCCTCAGAAGTGGAGCTCAGCACGGCCTCCAAGGTGGAGCTCGGT